>NC_081415.1:472137633-472437633 GCF_030272615.1 Cryptomeria japonica
CTTCGAAAGGTTGGTTTGGTCTACTAGTGATTGCATGGGGGTCGGGGGCCGAGAGAGGTCACCAGGGTAACCTAGGATGGGGGTCGGGACCTAGTGAAGACCTGTCAGGGTAATGTTAGGGTTTCAAGCAAATCTGAAGCAAATATGAACTAACGATTATATGCAGATTTAAGTACAAAAGATAAAGGAATAAAATAGGACACTAGAAACACATAGATTCAACGTGGTTCACCCAGAATGGGTTATGTCCACCATACACAGTCGTCCAATCTTTCTTATTATCTAGCAAAAATAGTACATCAACATTCCAATGCCTTAAGCATCCCAGCCACTTATAACATGTGTTTTTAGGGAAACAAACAAAGTCGGCCTTTTTAGGGTTTTATTACAATGTCAGTTTTCATCAACAAAAAAATGGCAAGGATACGTGCTGAGTGTATAGTCCTTTGCTGATCAGTCACCACATTTCAACAACTCATGACAGCCTAGTGACGACACTCTTCCCTATTGCTACCTAGTGGTAACTTGCATCTTTTTATCCTTTTGTGGATTGCTTTGTGCCTCCGAAAGTGGTTGGTTATCTTATGATGTTTGTCCTTCTGTGGATTTATTTGGGCCTCTGGAAGTTGGTTATTAACTTTTGTGACTCTAGTGATGTTATTGTTGTGAGCCTCTTGTGTATTTTGTATTGTTGATTCTTTTTGTGAGCCTCATGTGTACTATGTCTTGTGGATTATCTAGTGAGTCTCGTGTGAGTATAGCTTTGTTGACTCTTTTGTGGTTCATCTTTGGTACTCTTGTATATTTGCTTCCACCTGGTGGGTCTACCCGATACCTCCTAGCATGGGGGGTGGACCTTATGGTACCACATGGTTGGGTGGAGTGCTATTCACACCCATTGGTTTTTGGCTCGTTCTGCATCATGTTTGAGGAGGCTCGTGAGGAGATTGAAGACCTTCATTATGAACCAGATTTTTGTATCCATTCCATCATGGAACTCTTGGAGATTGTATCATCATGGATCTATTGTTATGTAATTAATGAGCTTATGTATATGCTCAAACAATGCATTATGTAATCATGTACCTATGTATTGAACGATGTTGTATTATGTATAGTTGTTCCTTGTTGAGTATTGGATGTTGTTCAACCTTGAGTTACATCATTATGGGGCCTTGACTACGATTGTGAGATGTAAATTGTGTATCATTATCTAACTTGTCGTATGTCAATTAATTATTTGCATTTTCATTGTTTTTGTTGTTTAGTCCTCTTGGCCTCATGGCGAGGCGTGACATGTTTGACAGTTTGCTTATGCAGCTACAGGTACCAAGCATTGACTCTACCTAAACCTTCAGGTTTGAGTGTGCTCTACAACCCAATGGTAAAGTGGAAATTGGAGTTATCAGTCAGACCGTTGTTTATTGGTTGTCCGGTCTTGTCAGTCGTTGGCTTTATTGTTCTTTCATGTTTTGGTTTGTCACAATTCATTACTCCTATGTATAGTATAATAATTATCTAGTATTTTTGCGTAAGAGATTAATATTATATATTAATGGTATTTGAATATTATTGATTAAACTAATTAATAAAATTGAAATTGTGCAAGATTAAATTAAATTAATGTTATTGGTAAAATGATTTAATTTATTTAATCCTTGTTGTAAATGATTAATTAAATTAGGAAATAAAACATTTAATTTGGTATTTTATTGTGCTCAAGGAAAATTAATTTTAAAAGGGTAATTTATAATCAATTGTTTTCAAATTTAAAAATTTGCATGTGTGGGAGTTACAAAAACAAAATAGTAAATTAATTAATGAAATGAATAAGTGGAATTGTGCATGCTTTTTGGGGGGTTATTTTTTAAGGGAAGAAAAGCTTTAGCTTCTAGTGAAGTTTTTGGTATGAGGGAATTTTTCTGGTGATGAGTTTTTGAAAAGAGGATTTTTGGAAAACCTGGTTGAAAAGAAGAAATTTGGGGAAACAATGGAGATTTATTTTTGAATTTTGCTAAGGAATTAGAGAAAGGGTTTGAAAATTATTTGTTGAAGCTTCTGGATTTGTGTTTTTGGCTCTTCAGGTTCAGCAGTTGAGGATCTTCTTCAGGATTTTTGCAGATGGCATTTAGAGGTAGGATTCCATGGCATTTAGAGGTAGGATTCCAGCTTCACTTCATTGCATGTATAAATTTATTTTGGTTTGATTGAAAATTTGTCTGTTGTTAATCTATATTGAGGAAATTTTCATGGATTGTCTGTCAATGGAGAATTATTGGGTTATTGAAATTTAACCATGAATCTTGGTTAAATTAATTGCATATTGTGAACTCAAGAAAATATAGGGGAATGGGTTTTGTTTGTTTAAAATCCTTGTGGCTGTAATTGTTTTTCATGGTTCCATGTTTAATCTTTGTTACAATTTTTTGAATTTTATGTGTGTGTGTGTGTACTTTATATTTAGGGTTCTTTCTTTTAATATGATGTTGATCGATTCGTGATAACATAATGGCAATAAGGTATTAGGTTATTTGCATAACAAAATGATAGTTTATTTGAGCTTAATGATAGGAATAAAGTGAGATAATATGGTTAAGATTTGGGTTTATTGGAAAGTGATGTTAAATTAAAATTAATGGATGTATAGAAGTAAATTAGATCTCTTGATTTGGTATATAAATATATGGACTATGGATTCTTTCAATTAATCTGTTGATCAAAATAATGAAAGTTTGATCGTGCAAATGAATTTCGAATGAACAATAATAAAATGTGTGTTTTAGTGAATATCAAAATTAATTTATATTTGACTTAATAGTTGTATAGAAGTTATTATGGTCTTTTGGCATTTATTATATTGGATTCTCTTTTGTTTGGTATTATGAGAACTGGTATCTATTCTTAGTTCTTGTCTACCATAGTTGAATACTTGGGTGTGTTGTTTTAATGTAATTGTTTCCAGAGGCTAGGACAATGTTGAGTTCTAAACGTGCATGGTTTCTCTTCATCTTTGTATGCAATGTGATTGGTGTCCTATATAAATTCAATACTTATTTCTCTTATATCTTTGAATCTCCTTGTTGTATTTTTGTTCTAGCAAGTCAGTCAATCTTGCTATGGCAAAGGGGTCTTGACTCTTGGTGTTTTGGGTGTCACAGACCTTGTGTTGATTATTGGATTCCTAGGTGTAAGTCAAGGGGGAGTGGCTTTCATTGGGGGTCGAGACCCAAAGTGGTCACCGGGGTAACTCAATGAGAGTTTTGTAATCAAGTAAAAATTTAAAATAATGAACTGGGGAGGGTAGTTGGTTCACATTAATAAAGATTAAATTGTTTCCTCTCTTATGCTCGGGTGCTTGTTTAGGACTGAGGTAAGTAGAGAAGGCCTGGAATGGCATCCACCAATCTTATCCTTTCGAAAGTTTGGTGTGATCCACTAGTGTTTGTATGGGGGGAGGGGGCTAGGAGAGGCCACTAGGATAACCTAGGAAGGGGGACCGAGACCTAGTGAAGACTCACCAGGGTAACTCATGACAACTTAGTGATGACACTCTTCCCTATTGCATACCTAGTGGTTTCTTTTGGTTTTTCTCTTCTGTGGATTGCTTGGGCCTCTGGAAGTTGGTTGTTTGTACTTTTGAGTTCATGTGATCATAGTCTTGTAGGTCTCTTGTGATTGTAGTCTTGTGAGTCTCGTGAGAGTCTTTATATCATCTTGTTCTTCCTTCCATCTCTTGGGTCTAGCTGATACCTCCTAGCATGGGGGTTGGACCTGATGGTACCACATGGTTTGGTGGAGTGCTATTCACACCCGTTGGGTTTTGGTTCGTCCTGCATTCTGATCGTAATGGCTCGTGGGAAGATTGAAGACTTTCATTATGTTCTAGATTTTGTACTCAATTCATTGTTGTACTCATGGAGATTATATACTTACGGATACCTTGTATGTAAATGATGATCATATGTATTATTCCATGACAATGTATATTGAATCATGTTCCTTTGTAAATTACGGTGTTATCTTATTTTTAGAGTCTCAGTTGTGTTATTTGTATGGTTATGTTATCTTGAGTAACATCGTTGTGGGGCATTGAGGACTAGTGTAGTCGTTATTGTTCATCCTTTCTTAATCATGTTGTATGTAACTCTATGCATATATATAGTGTATCTTTTAAAAATAAAAAAATGCATTTTCCAATGTTTTATTTGTTTAAGTCCTTTGGGTTGTTGGCATTATGTGAACAGGTATGTGGACATAATGACATTGTATATTGTCATTGATGTCAATGTGTTGAAGAGGTATGAACTGGCATATGTGAGAACCGATATAACACTGTGAACTAGTATTTGTGCCAAAGTGAAGCGGTGTGCTTGTTCAAGGTGAACTGGCATATGGTTATGGGAACCGGCACATGGAAGTGTTGTATGACTACCAGTTGGTAGTCTCAACTTTAGGATTTCTGATTGAAGTGCTTCAAACCTGTATGGCTCAACCGGTGATCTTTGTGTAATGAGTAAGCAATATAACAAAGAACAGATCATATTGCCACGTCAGCCTTGTGCGCGTGAAGGATTTTGCATGAAGAAGACTATCCCTATCTACCTTGGGAATGTGCAAAGTTTGTAAATGGTGAAAACTCATGATGGATTAGCAGCCACCATGAAATCAGTGGATAATGAATGATGGAGAATGTCTTGAGATTTATTCAAGATCTGCTGCATTTAATATAGTATGATCAACGGTCAGGATTGAACTATTTGAATTCCTTAACCTAACAGGTCTAGGGCTTTAGGGTTTATGCTACCCACCTGTCTATTGTTCTATAAGGTCAATGTTGTGATTCTTTCAGAGGTTGTTGGCAGAAGCTGTGTGTGAGTATCCAAGAGAAGGGATTCGAGATCCTTGCTAGACCAGAGGAAAGAAGTGATACCTACAGAGTATAAGTGTAGAAGGTGAAGAGGAGCTTAAGTGGATCTGCATTGGCATTGAGTGTTGTTACTAAATCATTGTAATACCTGTTGATCCCTAACCACCTCAATAGTTGGAAAATCCCCTAACAGGGTAGCCTTAACTGGCTTGCTGTAAATCCCTTAACAGGGTAACTCAAAGTTATTGAGATCTAGAAAGCTAGAGAGCTTTGGAAATCCTTTAGCTATTGAGTTCTTGAAATCCTCTAACAAGGTTTAACCCTTAACTGGGTATTGTAGCCATCCCTTAACTGGGTGATCTCTAACAGGATCGGTTCCTAGCAGAACCTTTTGTAATGTCTTTAACCGAACAAGGCTTCTAATAGAGCGGACTTCCAAAGAGTTCAACAACAAGCTTGTGGGTATTCATCCCCACCGTGGTTTTTCCCAGTTGGGTTTACATGAAAAATATCTGTGTCATGTGTGATGCTTTTACCTTGTGATGCTTTGTTATTTCCTGTTAAGCATATGATGGTTATGTGTTTTGTGCCTGTCAATAAAACATGTTGAACTAGCTATTGTGAAGATATGATGATAGATTACCTATTCATGCATAAGGGTGAAATGGTAGTGTAGTTTTGAGTTGAGTGGAAAACTCAGTGAGTAACCGGTTTATGATTGTTTTAGTTGTTCTGAGTTTTACCGGTTGCACTCTGTTTCAAACTGGTGTCACTATTTGCCAGTCATTTGGAGTAATTGCTAGTGAACCGGTTTAGGTCTGTATTTTGTCTGTACTGATTCACCCCCCCTCTCAGTACTGGTTTGGTACTATTAGTTCATCATTGAGTTATAAATTGGTATCAGAGCATCCTCCAAGTCCTCTGTGTTATAAGCTTAACTGTTTGAGGTAAAGATCCCAGACAAATGATGAAGAGGGAAGGTCCAAAGTTTAACAGGGAAAATTTTGGTATATGGAAAGATAGGATGAAGATATTCATCAGAAGCATGGGTGCTCAACACTGGAGTTATGTTGAGAACGTCTATGTGGTCCCTACCGGTACTCTCACCTATGACCAAAAGAGAGAGATACAAGAAAATGGGCAAGTCATGGAAGCCCTTATTAGTAGTCTATCTGACATTGAGTTTATTGATGTTCAGGTTAAGGTAAATACCAAAGAGGTATGGGATGCTCTTGAAAATATCTATGGTGGTGATGAACATGTAAAACAGGCTAAGGAAGAAAGCCTGAGAGGGAAGTTTGAAGATATGCGGATGGTTGAAGGTGAGACCATTCAGAAGTATGGAATAAGAATCAAAACAGTTGTTGGAGAAATTAAGAGTGCAAGTGGTAAAATAGAAGACTCCACTGTGGTAAGCAAAGTCCTGAGATCCCTATTGCCAGTCTATGCAATAAGTGTTGCTGCTATTCAGGAGCTGAGATCAATAGACAAGACTAAGGTATCCTTGGACTCCATCATAGCAAAGTTGACAACCTATGAGCTAAATAGTTTTGATGGCAGTGTTCAAAAGACTGAATCAGCTTTCAGAGCTTCTGTTGTACCATCCAGGAAAGGAAAAGAAGCAAACTCTAGTGGTGAACCAAGACAGAATAGAGTAATGGATGATGAGGAGTTTTTGATGGAATTTGAAGCTCTACTTGCCAGGAAGCTCCCTAAAGGAACCAGTAAATACAAAGGTAAGCTACCTTTGAAATGCTTTTCTTGTAACCGGATAGGACATATTGCTATAAACTATCCTAATGGTGATATCAAGGACAAACTGGAAAGGTTCAGGAAATTCAAAGGAGGAAACCGAAGAAACTGTTTTGTGGCAGTTGATGAAGGTGACATAGATGAAGAATCAGAGGATGAAGAAAATGAAGATATTGTGTTTGTTGCTATCAAAGAAGATATATCAAGCAAGAAGGCTCTTGTCTCCTGGTTTGATAATTCCAATGAGTGGATCATTAACAGTGGTTGTTCTCACCATATGACTAGTGACCGGAGCAAGTTTCTATCCTTGGAGGAGTATGATGGTGGTGTGGTTCGCTTTGGCAATGATGCACCATGCATGGTCAAAGGTAGAGGGTCCATCTCTCTAAATGGAAAGAGTAGTGCTGACAATGTGTACTGGGTTGATGGTCTCAGACATAACCTTCTTAGTGTTGCCCAGCTGAATGACAATGGCCTCACTCTGGAATTCAAGAATGGAGTTTGCAGAATCAAGGGAAAAGATGGTGAATTGGTGGCCACCGGCATGCAAACCAAAGGTAATCTATTTCAGCTGAATGCAAATATAAGCACATGTCTTATGGCCAAATTTGATGATAGCTAGATATGGCATAGGAGACTCTGCCATGTAAACATTGATAACATTGTAAAGGCTAGTAAGATCACGACAATTAGAGGATTGCTGGTGCTAAGCAAACCAGATAATACCTTGTGCAAAGAATGTCAATTGGGGAAAATGTCTTCGTCAACATTTAAAGGTAAATCTTTCACTGCTAACAACTTTCTTGATCTTGTGCATCCTGATTTGTGTGGTCCTATGAAAACTAGGAGTGTGCAGGGTGATAGGTACTTCATGATTCTCATTGATGACTGCTCAAGAATGATGTGGGTCACATTCTTGAAAGACAAGTCTGAAGCCTTTGTAAAGTTTAAAGCTTTCAGAGCATTAGTGGAGAAGGAAAGTGGTAAAAGGATCAAGTGTCTGAGAATTGATCAAGGAGGGGAATTCACTTCTGGTGAATTCAACAAGTATTGTGAAGAATTTGGCATCAAGAGACAACTGTCTGCCCCCCGGACTCAACAGCAGAATGGCCTAGCAGAGAGGAATAACCAGACTGTGGTTGAAGCAGCTAGAACCATGTTGATTCAAGGAAAGGTAGCTCACACCTTTTGGAGAGAAGCGGTGAGCACTGCAGTCTACACAATGAACCGAGTACTCATCAAGAAAGGTAAGGACAAAACTCCTTATGAGTATTGGACTAGTAAGACACCTATGGTTAGCTACTTTAGGGTTTTTGGTAGCAAATGTTACATCAAGAGGAGTGAACATCAGAGAAAATTTGAAGCTAAATGCGATGAGGGAATATTCCTAGGATATTCCACCAAGAGTAAAGCTCTCAAGTGTTACAACAATAGGACTCAGAGAATTATGGAAAGTATCAATGTAAGATTTGATGAATCCTCTGAGAAAACTGAGGAAACCGGCAGTGAGCAAGCTATAAATGAACCAATTGCAACCTTCTGGGAACCGGTTGTCAGTCAACCAAGTACCAGTAATGGTGTTCCTGAACCGGTGAATGTTGATACTGATGAAGATGAGGATGAAGAGGAAAAGCAAGAAGAACCAGTCAAGACCATTCCTCAGTATGTCAAGCTGAATCATGATCCTAAGCAGATCATAGGAGATAAGGATGCAGGAATCCTTATAGGAAGAAAGATCAGAGAAAACTCATGTATGATCTCTGAATTTGAGCCTAAATCATTCAAAGAGGCTCATAAAGATGAAGACTAGATCAAGGCAATGGAAGAGGAACTTGACCAGATAGAGAAAAATGGTACATGGTCCTTGGCACCTAGACTAGAGCATAAAAATATCATTGGCACCAAATGGGTGTTCAGAAACAAGCTGAATGAGGATGGTACAATGATTAGGAACAATGCCAGATTGGTGTGCAAAGGATATGCTCAAGAAGAAGGAGAAGACTATGGGGAAACCTTTGCTTCCGTAACCAGATTGGAAGGAGTTTGTATGCTTCTTGCATATGTAGCTTTTAAAGGCTTCAAAGTATATCAAATGGATGTAAAATCTGCATTCCTAAATGGTGTACTTGAAGAGGAGGTGTATATTGAGCAACCAGATGGGTTTTCCCTATCTGAAGATAGTGACATGGTATGTAGGCTACATAAAGCTTTATATGGTCTAAAGCAAGCACCTAGGGCATGGTATGAGTGCCTACATTCCCATCTTGTGAAGATTGGATTTGAGAGAACAAGTGAAGATGGCAATATCTACTTGAAGTCTGAAGGAGATCAGATCTTGATCTGTGAGGTATTTGTTGATGACATTATCTTTGGTGGTGATGACAAGATGAGTCATGAGTTTGTTGATGAGATGAAGGAAGAGTTTGAGATGTCACTCATAGGGGAGATTAAGTTCTTCATTGGACTACAGATCCAACAGATGAAGGATGGAATCTTTATCACTCAGTCCAAATATGTCAAAGAGGTGTTGAAGACCTTTGGCATGGAAGATAGCAAACCAGTTGGTACACCGATGGTGACCGGTTGTAAACTATCCAAAGAGGATGACTCTGCATTGGTTGATGAGAAGGAATACCGATCAATGATTGGTAAGTTGCATTATGTAGTGCATAGCAAACTGGATATTGCACATGCAGTTGGCATTACTGCAAGGTTCCAGAAAAGTCCAAGAGAATCCTACTTGGTTGCAGTCAAGCAGATTCTTAGGTATCTGAAGGGAACTGTTGACTATGGATTGTGGTATCCATATAGCAAGGACTTCAACTTGAAAGTGTTCACAGATGTTGATTGGAATGGTAATGTAGATGACCGAAAGAGCACAACCGATGGTGCATTCTTCCTTGGTGGTAGACTGGTCTCATGGATGAGTAAAAAGTAGAGTTGTATCTCTCAGTCTACAGTGGAAGCAGAGTATTTTGCACCTTTCATGAACTGCACTCAGACAATTTGGATGAAGCATGTATTGAAAGGCTTCAAAGTTCCTATATAGAAACCGGTAAGTATATTTTGTGACAATACTAGTGCAATTAATATCTCCAAGAATCCGGTTTTACATTCTAGAACCAAGCACTTTGAGCTTAAGTATCATTTCTTAAGGGAAAAGGTTCAGAACAAAGAGATTGCACTGGAGCATGTGTCCAGTAAGGAGCAGTTAGCAGACATATTCACCAAGCCTCTTCCAAAGACTATATTTACACACTTAAGAGGTGAATTAGGGGTACTTACCCTTCAAGAGGTGAACTAAAGGTATACTCTCCACATCAATCTGTTGGCATTTTTAATGTTTATGTTGTGATTGTCATTGATGGACACACACTTGCATTGAGATCCCCTTTATATGTATGAGCTAGAGCTCAACCGGTATCTGTTCCAGCCGATATGTTGTATTCTAGTCTTTAGACTATTGGTGATTTTGCAGAATGTGTTTCCCGATTTGAAGCGACATGTCAACCCCAAGTGGTTCATAGATCTCAAACAGTACGAGGGAGCAAAACATTCTTACCAATCTTCATTTTTGTCAAACCGGCAACCAGTATTTTGTATGAACCGGTAATACTCTATGATGAGTTACCAACCGACATTTTGTGATGAGTTACCAATCCACCGATTGTTTGACGGTGTCGACACACTGACGACGCTTCTTGTGTCGTGTTACTGAGTATGTCTAGATTCATTGAACCTAGGAAATTGTAATGTAATTCTATTGGACCGACATGAAATCAGATTCCTTTTAAAGGACATCATGTCTAGGGTTTTAGGTTATTGCTAGAAGGGTTTCTATTGTGCTAGGGTTTAAGGTGGTTGATGAGTTGTTGTAAGAGCGATCTTATCTGAGAAGATCAAGTTGTAAATGAGTGAGAGACAGAGAAGACTGAAGTAATGCTGGAATGCATTAGCTATGAGCTATACTGGATCTAACCAAGCAGTCTTTGCTATTAGATAGATCAAACACTTGTTGATTACTCACATCTTTGACAAGTCTGTAGCCCTTAACCGGGTAGGCCCAAAAGCCTTTTGTAAAATCCTCTAACAAAGTGGTTCACCTCTATGAATCTAAAATCCTCTAGCAAGGTAGTCTTTAATCAGACTTATCTCCTAACAGAGATTGAGATTCCTAACAGGATCTGTTCTGGTGAAGAACATTGTAAGACCTTAACCGGTCTGGTTTCTATTCTGTAGATAGTGCTTGTGAGTTCCATCTCACCGTGGTTTTTTCCTATTTGGGTTTCCACATCAAATATCTTGTGTTATGGTTGTATTTCTTTTGTGGGTGAATGCTTTATTTGCATTTTGGTTTGCATGTGTGATAATCGATTTGTCTGTTAAACTATTTTACCAGTTTATCTTCAGACTGTTTAAGTGTTTTAGTGCAGAGATTTTTGGCATACTATTTCACCCCCCTCTTAGTATTCATCAATTGGTATCAGAGCCTACCTTTCTATAAGTTCAACCACTTGGAAAGAGATATGGGGGAATACACCTTGAGGGAACTTACTCAACAACTCACTCAATCTGAGCAAGCCTATGATGATCTTATGGTCAAATACAAGGCATCTCAAGCAAAAAGAAGAGAACATGCAGAAAAGTTGATGGAGCTATCTGAAAATAGTTCTGCAGATGAAGCAGATATGGAAGTCATGATAGCAGAAGTAAATAAGTTGAATGAATCAAACTCCAACCTAAGAAAGGAGTTGGAAGGACTGACTATCTGGTTTAGTCAAGAGCTTGAGAACTGGAGGAAAGCTGAAGATCTGGTAAAGGACAGAGATCATGAGATCTCCAAGTTGAAATAAGAGATTGGTGCACTGACTGCTCGCCTTCATGAGAGCAGAATGGAAAAAGAAGGAGTACAAGATGAACCGAACATAGCCATCTCTGAAAAGGCAAGTCTAATGGAGACAAATACTGCTATTTCCAAAGAACTCTCTGAGTCTAAGGAAATACTTGCTAAGTTCAACAAAAGTACTGTTAAGCTAGAGCAGAAGCTTGAGTCGGCTAGACCAGTAAAGAATACCAATGGACTTGGTTTCTCTGGACATGAGGAAGGAGAATCCTCAGGAACAAATGCTGAAGCATCAAAGAAGCAACCAGCATTCAAAGGAAAAGGTAAGCAAAAATTCAAACCTGTTTGCTTTAACTGTCTTAAAGAAGGACACACTGCCAATATATGTAGGAGCAAAGCCTACAATAATTTTCCTTACTTTATTAACAATGTATCTAGATCCAATAAGTTCAATGGTCATTGTTATGCATGTAACAAGTTTGGGCATAGAGCATTTGAATGCGGGTTTGTGATGAATAACACTAGAAGATATCCTCAAAGGACCCAAGGAGTTCGTCCTAAACCTTTTGTGAATCAGAACCACAACCAGTTTAATGTCTTCAATCATCAGCCAAGAAGTGGTGGCCATCAGGTGGCAACCGGATGGAGAGAAAATTGTATGATCTATCATGGTCATGGTCACACTACTATAACATGCAGAAGGAAGAATGGAAACATGAACAATGGACCTTGGAGAGCACCTGGATTGGTTTGCTACCACTGCAACAAATCGGGTCACATTGCAAGATTCTGCAGAAGCAGAAATAGTATATCTGATGATATACTGGTCACTCCGGAAGGAGAAATTGATGTTGAAATGGTTCAAGCAGACATGAACAAAACCTGGAGGAAGAAATCAGCAATGTTGGAAGAGGAACCGGTTTCTGCACCTACTGTGGAAATATCGGAACCGGAAAACTAAGCTTCAAAAGGCTTAGGGGGAGCAAATGGAAAAATGTTTTCAAACCCCTGGTTTACACTGATAAAATACCTTAACCGGTATGTGATACTTGTTGCTTGGTAGAAGACCGAAAATGGTAAAAAGGCAAATTAGGGTTTACGCCCTAATAGAGGAGCATTAATGACAGTAGGTGAGAGATATGTATAAAAGCATTTTTCAAATCATTTCTCACTATCTGTTTTCGAGCGAACAAAAGGTGATTTGAGCTGAGATTTCAAGAAATTGACAAATCGTGAAGGAGATTCAAATTCAAATTACAAACGGTCAAGTGGAGAACACAAAGCGGTGATTTGGCAACCGACGGAGTGTGGAGTGAAGGAGAATTAGAAAGCCCTAAATTCACGTTTTAAAGGTATTTCTTGAGTTCTTAAAATATTCTACAATGGCTTCTGCATCTCATACCAGTTCTAGTGCATCCATTGAGTCCAAAAGTTTCATTCAAAGGAAGTCAAAATATAATGCCCTATCACAAGTTCTGACTGGTGTGATAGTAGAAGAGGGAATCTCTGACTACATAGACTGCAAAATAGAAGACCTAGGGTCTTTAGCTATTCACACCCAGTTAGGTTTATTTTGCGGCAAGGATAAGAAGATCAAACCGGAGTTTAATATTTTGGAGAAGAAAAAGCTCCACAATGTTGTCTACTTCCTGAAAGATTTTACAGAGGATCATATTAGGATCATTTTGAGAAGAGTCCATGGTGACAAGATGTACCTGGAGAGGACGCATGATATCACACCACAGGAAATTCGTGCAGTCACCAATTTCTACAACACAAGGGAAGTGTCAGCCCTAAGAACGGTAAGCAAAACTGAAATGGCCAAGCTCACTGGTTCAACGAGTGACTCGCGAGGCATGACAGTAAATCCTATCAAGGATGATCTAGTGAAATATGCATGTATGGTTATTGGATACCGGACATTCTCAGCCAGCAGGATTAACTATGTATCTGCTGCAGTGGTAAATGCTGCTTAACGGATAATAAAGGAGGATGCATCATTTCATTTGTGCACCGGTATGCAGAGACAACTCCTATTGAATCAAAAGATGATCAAATACGATAATGCACTTAGGTTCAAGTTTGGACAACTACTGGTAGGGTTGTTCTTCTATTTTCAAGGCTACTTCTCAGGAGTAGGAGACATTCAATGGTCCCCTGACCAACCAGTAACCAAGCAGATCAAGGAAAGCATTCAAGCAATCGAAACTGGTTACCCTGATGTGCTGAAAAAGTATTTTGATGAGTTCAGATGGAAGATGAGCCAAAGGATGAGGATCTTAGGTGATATCATCAAGAAATATGAAGATGACATCTATTTCACCATCCAAGTGGACAAATACTTAATGGAGGTTGTTGAGCCTAGAATGGAAGAAGTGGAGCTAATGGGCTATGAGGTGATGTACGATATGTTGGAAGGGTATGCCTCACCTCTTGATCCTAAGGCAAAGAGGACCGGAACCTATCTGGAAAGGATTGCACTAGCTGAGGAACCCTTTCTTAAGAAAGGAAAAGAACTAGTAGCAAAGAAGGCAAAGGCAGTGCCTACAGCATCGACACCAGCTACTACTGCAACTCCAAGAGTGACCAAGCGGTCACCTGCAAAGAAGAAACCAGAAGTGGCACTGGCAAAAGTCTTTGAAAGAAAAAGGAAGACTAAGTCAAATGAACTGGACTCTGAAGAAACTGAGTCTAAGGAGATGCCAAAGAAGGCCAGATAGATGAAGAAGATGAAGAATGAACCGGCAGTGTCTGCACCGGTAAATATTGATATCTCCTCATATAAACCTTTGACACATTGTCAAAGAACAATAAAGAATATTAGGAGAAAATTGCTTCATGACTTAGTAGATTATTATGATGATTTTTGTGATGAGGAAAAAGAAGAAGTACTATAGGAGATTATTATTTATTTGTGTAAAAATGACCGGTCGCCATCAAAGATTAAATCTTAGACACCAGATTCCTTATATAAGGCATTAGATAATAAATGGCGCATTGCCATAGAAAAAGAATAGGACACTAGGGAAAAAATCTTTGCACAGTACTTTCTTGACCTCTCAAACTCAGAATTATTTGACGTTTTGGACCAAAATAAAGGACTCTTCTTCACAAGGAGAAGAAGACTCTGGCTGTTAGAGGGAAGAGTTGATGATGTTGAAAAAGGCACTCATCAACATATGAACCATGCTATCCAGACTCACAAAGCATGTCTAGCCAACTGGCAAGCAGAAGAAGAACTGGTTATATCCAAACTGGATCAAGTTTTTGATGAAGAAGGAAACCCGGTTGAAGAACCAATCGACACTATTGATGTCGATGCCCTAGACATAGAAGATGTCACTCAAGACATACCTTCTGAGGGACTAGAACAGGTGCAATAGGCCGAATAGGGCAGTGAGCAAGCCGAGGACAGACAGGAAGCGGCTAAGGAACAAGTAGAGAAGAAGAAGAGGGATGAAGATGAGAAAAAGCGGAAAGAGGAAGAGAAGAGAAAAGAGGAAGAGGAGAAAAGAAAAGATGAAGAGAAAAAGAAGCAAGAAGATGAGAGGAAAAAGAAAGAAGAAGAGGATAAGGAAGAAAAGAAGAAGAAGGAAGAAGAAAAGAAGAAGAAGGAAGAGGAAGATATAGAAAAGGAAAAGCGAAAGAAAGAAGAAAAGAAGAAGAAGGAAGAGGAAAAGAAAGAAGAGGAGAAGAGGAAGGAAGCTGAGAGGAAAAAGAAAGAAGAAAATGACAAGGAACAAGAAAAGAATAAGGAAGCAGAGAAAAAGAAGAAGGAAGAAGAAGACAAAGCAGCGGAGAAAAGCAAAGCGGACAAGGTAGCGAAAGCGGTGAAGAGCACACAGAAGGAGACTCCGAAGGCAACTGGGAGTCAAGCCAAACCGGCTGATATCACCAGTCCTATCGATCTCCAGTCTGCAAGTGAATCAGAGCTAATGCAGAGCATCAAGGTTGCTCAAGAGTGCCTTGAAATCATTTGAAGGAAAAAGGAGCAAGATATAATTCAAGCGGTTGTAGACACCCTTACCGGTTTGATCCCCAGTACCAATCTTCCCACCACTGAATCATCACTAGCACAACTTAAGCTACCATGTACTGTAGTGGATGATCAGGTGCAGAGCCTGGAAGAAGCAGCTAAGGCACATGTCAAGAAAGAGCATCAAAAGTCTCTTCACATTGCTCTGGTGAAGAAGTTGAATGAACTCCAGTCTAAACTGCTGAAAGACCAAAAGGATATAAGGGATGCTTTGGATGAGGGAAATCTGCTTCTAAGCAAAATCTGTCAACCCCATCTATTCTACGATGATGTGCTAGCTCAAAAGAAAAAGCTTCAAATGGACTTACAGTCTTACTTGAGCACATTTAAGCCACCTTATGATTCCTTTGCAACTTATGGGCAAACCGTTCACTGGTTTCAGATCCAATCAGCCAAAATGGAGCAAGAAATCAGCACACATTCTAGAGACTTGTAGGAGCTACAACTAGTTTTACTTCCACGTCTGCAAATTCTTCAGAAGTGTTATCTGAACCTGGATGCCTTGACAGTTATGCAGGAAATGAACATAGTTGATGCCATGGAAGAACAGGTATCCCAGATGCAAACAGAGAAAGAAGTGGCCACCTCCCTTCTTGAGTCCTGGTCTCTATCAATGAAACAATTTTTGCAGGACTATAAATCGATTTTTGACAAGTATTTTTCCTTGTTGTCATAAACTTTTATTATTTTAATGGAAACAGGGTTGTTCAGCGGTACTTTGTCATTGTTGGCAAAGGGGGAGAAGTACTCTATCTATTTTGGAGAAGTATAGGGAGAAGTATCTGGCTTAAAAATTTTGCTATATGCTTTGATATTTCAATGTTTATGCTCTGTATGCACACTTCTATACATTGTATTGATTAAGGGATAGTGTATATGCTTAGGGGGAGCAATTTTGTTAATGGCATGTTTTTTTGTTGTAAAACACTTAGATGTCAAAATTTTATTTTCCTAAGTGTAGCCATCAATGCCAAAGGGGGAGATTGTTGGCATTTTTGATGTTTATGTTGTGATTGTCATTGATGGACACACACTTGCATTGAGATCCCCTTTATATGTATGAGCTAGAGCTCAACAGGTATATGTTCCAACCGGTATGTTGTATTCTAGTCTTTATACTATTGGTGATTTTGTAGAATGTGTTTCCCAGTCTGAAGCGGCATGTCGACCCCAAGCAGTTCATAGATCTCAAGCGGTACGAGGGAGAAAAGCGGCATAACACATTCTTACCAATCTTCATTTTTGTCAAACCGACAACCGGTATTTTGTATGAACCGGTAATACTCTCTGATGAGTTACCAACCAACATTTTGTGATGAGTTACCAATCCACCGTTGTTTGATGATACCGACACACTGACGGTGCTTCTTGTGTCATGTTACTGAGTATGTCTAGATTCATTGAACCTAGGAAATTGTAATGTAATTCTATTGGACCGACATGAAATCAGATTCCTTTTAAAGGACATCATGTCTAGGGTTTTAGGTTGATCTTATATGAGAAGATCAAGTTGTAACTGAGTGAGAGACAGAGAAGACTGAAGTAATGCTGGAATGCATTAGTTGTGAGCTATACTGGATCTAACCAAGCAGTCTGTGCTATTAGATAGATCAAACACTTGTTGATTACTCACATCTTTGACAAGTCTATAGCCCTTAATCGGGTAGGCCCAAAAGCCTTTTGTAAAATCCTCTAACAAGGTGGTTCACCTCTGTGAATCTAAAATCCTCTAGCAAGGTAGTCTTTAATCAGACTTATCTCCTAACAGAGATTGAGATTCCTAACTATTCTGGTGAAGAACATTGTAAGACCTTAACCGGTCTGGTTTCAATTGTGCAGATAGTGACTTGTGAGTTCCATCTCACCGTGGTTTTTTCCCATTTGGGTTTCCACGTCAAATATCTTGTGTTATGGTTGTATTGCTTTTGTGGGTGAAAGCTTTATTTGCATTTTGGTTTGCATGTGTGATAACCGGTCTGTCTGTTAAACTGTTTTACCGGTTTATCTTCAGACTGTTTAAGTGTTTTAGTGCAGATATTTTTGGCATACTAATTCACCCCCCCCTCTTAGTATTCATCACAGTCATGTATTACATAGTCAAATATTTCTTCAGGATTGATGTGTTGAAGGATGCTACTCCTCAGGGGGAGCAACATAATGGAACTGGGAAGCTTGTGCCTCCACTTTGGCATTGTTGTCAAAGGGGGAGAAGATGTAAAGCGGAGAAGATATTTGCAAAAATTGAGAAGATGTGAAGCGGAGAGATATCTTTGGTGAAGCAGAGAGATATCTTTTTATATTGCCATCAATGCCAAAGGGGGAGATTGTTGGCATTATGTGAACCGGTATGTGGACATAATGACATTGTACGTTGTCATTGATGGCAATATGTTGAAGAGGTATGAACTGGCATATGTGAGAACCGGTATAACATTGTGAACTGACATTTGTGCCAAAGTGAAGCGGTGTGCTTGTTCAAGGTGAACCAGCATATGGTTATGGGAACCGGCACATGGAAGCATTGTATGACTACCAGTTGGTAGTCTCAACTTTAGCGTTTCTGGTTGAAGTGCTTCAAGCCTGTATGGCTCAACCGATGATCTTTGTGTAATGAGTAAGTAGTATAACAAAGAACAGATCATGTTGCCACGTCAGCCTTGTGTGCATGAAGGATCTTGCATGAAGAAGACTATCCCTATCTACCTCAGGAATGTGCGAAGTTTGTAAACGGTGAAAATGCGTGATGGATTATCAGGCGCCATGAAATCAGTGGATAATGAATGATGGATAATGTCTTGAGATTTATTCAAGATCTGCTGCATTTAATACAGTATAATCAACGGTCAGGATTGAACTGTTTGAATTCCTTAACCTAACAGGTCTAGGGTTTTAGGGTTTATGCTACTGACCTGTTTGTTGTCCTATAAGGTTGATGTTGTGATTCTTTCAGAGGTTGTTGGCAAAAGTTGTGTGTGAGTATCCAAGAGAAGGGATATGAGATCCTTGCCAGACCAGAGGAGAGAAGTGATACCTGCAGAGTGTAAGTGCAGAAGGTGAAGAGGAGCTTAAGCGGATCTGCATTGGCATTAAGTGTTGTTACCAGATCATTGTAATACTTGTTGATCTCTAACCACCTCAACAGTTGGAAAATTCCCTAACAGGGTAGCCTTAATCGGCTTGTTGTAAATCCCTTAACAGGGTAACTCAAAGTTATTGAGATCTAGAAAGCTAGAGAGCTTTGGAAATCCTTTAGCTATTGAGTTCTTGAAATCCTCTAACAAGGTACCCTTAACAGGGTTTAACCCTTAACCAGGTATTGTAGCCATCCCTTAACCAGGTGATCTCTAACAGGATCGGTTCCTAGCAGAACCTTTTGTAATGTCTTTAATCGAACAAGGCTTCTAACAGAGCGGACTTCCAAAGAGTTCAACAACAAGCTTGTGGGTATTCATCCCCACCGTGGTTTTTCCCAGTTGGGTTTCCACGTGAAAAATATATGTGTCATGTGTGATGCTTTTATCTTGTGATGCTTTGTTATTGCCTGTTAAGCATATGATGGTTCTGTGTTTTATGCCTGTCAATAAAATATGTTGAACTAGCTATTGTGAAGATATGATGATAGATTACATGTTCAAGCATAAGGGTGAAATGGTAGTGTAGTTTTGAGTTGAGTGGAAAACTCAGTGAGTAACCGGTTTATGATTGTTTTAGTTGTTCTGAGTTTTACTGGTTGCACTCTGTTTCAAACTGGTGTCACTGTTTGCTAGTCATTTGGAGTAATTGCTGCTAAACCGGTTTAGGTCTGTATTTTGTCTGTACTGATTCACCCCCCCTCTCAGTACCGATTTGGTACTATGCGTTCATCATTGAGTTATCATGGGCCTCATAACAGGGTGTTACAACTCTACTACAAATTATTGGGATAAAAATACCTCTTCAAGATAGTGAGGTTGTCTTATTGAAAGACAAAACTAAAAGTTGTATGCAAAGTATACAACTTAAATATTTAGATCTATTTTTGAATGATTTGTAAAAATTATTAAAAAAAAGACGTTGAAAATAAGGAAATGAAATACAAGTGTAGATCAAATAAAGAAAGCTTAAGAGTTCAATCAACCTAAGACATAATTTTTAGAATTTATAATATGTAAACTATTAAAAATATTTCTAAACTATAAATAATCTTTATAAAAATAAATTATGTATTTGACATGGTAAAATATAAGATATAATGAAATATACAAACCTAATTCAAAGCCCAAATTTATAAATTTTATTTATTCTCCTAAAATATAAAGTCCAAATTCGTCTTTTCTACCTCTATAAAAATTTGAAAAGATTAAAAAAGCCCATTTGATAATCATTATATAAATATTTATAGGAATAGTTTTTTTCATTCCAATGACCATTCAATTTATCACTTGAAATGTTTTAAAGAGATAAATTTAAAAGTATAGTAAATTTACTTTATATGGACCTTAAATTTAGGCCCCTACTTATAAACTTTGAAAAAATTAAATAATAGATGTCTTATACTTAAATGCTTGTTCCAGCTTAAAAATTTCTTATATTTAAATGTTATGTAAGAGCAGCTAATCCACTTTTGGATGACTGTCTGGAATATAGGTCTTTCCCTTTCTATTTGTGAGAGGATTTTTATAGTTTTCAATTTTGAAAACACCTAAGTCAAATTATGTTGAGTTTTGTGTCACCAACTTTTATTAAAGAAGTTCTTGTTGGTTTTCTTCATCACAAATGGTTTCTTTTTTCAATTTTTAACTTTTGTAATAATACAAGCTAAATTTGTCCAATATTAATTTTAATTACTTTTAGATTGAGGTTGTCAAACTACCTATAGCTAAGTGCATGGAAATGGGGAGTCAAAAGGAGGTCTAAAATAGTCATTTTATTTAAGTCGATAAAAATTGATCTTCAATGAGTAATTCAAGATACGAACTCTCAAAATTTTAAGACATGATAATAAAAGTCATTAGTAGTGATCATATTCTAGTTTCTAAATTTCTTAAAAGATGTAGAGATTAAGAGGGTCAAATACAGAGAGCACAAAAAGTGATCTTATTTTTGTCAAAAGATTATAACATAGCATTAGGTGTGCTCTCCTAAAATATTGCTTTTAACAATATTTAATAAATATTTTTAGGAAAAGTGACTAATATCATGTAATTTATGTATTAAAAAATGCTAATTTTAAATAATGAATATAATATTTTTAATAATTTTTTTAAGTGGAAACATCTTAAAAATAAAAAAAATTGAGCATGTTCTCCCCTTAATTTTGAGAAAACCAATTAAAAAATAATTTTTTGAATGTGCAATGATAGATTCTAGAATATAAGTATGTACTTTGTTTCAAATTTTATTGAGCAGATAAAAAATGATACCAAACAAGCTATATATCAATTTTTGGGAAAAAAATGAAGACACTTGCAAAAGTAATTGAAGATCAAAAAATTAAGGCACTTGAACTATGGAAAAGGTAACATGATTAGAAAGATAAGAGAGATTTTTACATTGTCATTGAAATTTTTAAATAATAATGTCTTAAATGTGCAGTCTTAATGGGGAACATGCTTGATATTTATATTTTATCTTTTGAAAAACACAAATTTGGCATCTTACATATAGGTCCAACACTTTGATTTAGATATCTAAACCTCAGTGTTTGGATCCCAAAGAAAATATAAATAAAATTCATGTGTGCTAATGTATGCAGGTTATAACATGTATGAATTATAAATTTAAAAAAGAGAGTGAGCACAAAGAATTTGGTTTGTTTTTAAGGTAATAATAGTGTGAGCATGTTACAACTTTCTAGTATTGTGGCTCAATAATTCTAAGCAATAACACTAGTACATTATAATGTGAATTATGATGTGAGTGTTTTATAACACATTGCTATGTCATATTTTTCTTTTTAAAAAATTAACCATAAGCTTCCTTTATTTGGTTTTTCCTACTTTTTAAATGTTAATCTTATACTTACTTATACACTTCATTCAATTATTTATGTAGGTTAAGGTCCCTCCCATCAAGGATTTATTCTAAAATAATAAATAAAAATTAACCTTTCCATTTCTAAAATTTGAGGAAAGATTTGGTGTAAAATGTTTAGCTCAGCATTAAAATTTAGGGAAATTATAACATGCCTACCTTAATTTTACAAGATACTTACATTCAATTGAGCACCAATAAGTAGCATACATGGTTTATGGATGTTTTGGAGCCATTAAGTAGAGTAGATTTATTCATCCTTCAAAGAGTTGAACTAGAAAGGTCATCATGTGCTATAATTGTTTGACCTTATGTAAATATCTACTATTATTTCCTAACCTACTAGGATGTTGATTGGAACACTTTCTATTTTATAGGGATTAGAAGAGAGTAGACTATCACTCTCTATAATGTTTACCACATACTGGGGGTTTTGTTTTAAGAATGTATGATAACATTACCTAAGGATGAGAAAAATTTATGGATTATTTTTTTAAGAGATTATCATCTATGAGATATTCTAGAGATCCAACTTAACTTAGTTTCTTTGCATGTCATTCCAAATTTATGAAAGGTTTTGATTGGTTAGACTTCCACCCACTTTTCAGGAGGTAAGAATACCCCCATACTGAGATGGTTCTAGGTATGTATCATTGGAGATATATTGTCAAGTAGATTATATGTTTATGTAGTTGACATACTTACATTGCTTTATAGATATTTATAAATGATTGCATGATGGGGAGATTTGGTTTTTAGTAATACATCTTTAGTTATGATGTGGATCCTAAAGCATATAGGACCTTTTGTGATGTCCCTAGCAAAGCCTATCAATCTTAGAGCTATGAGGTGTTGTAAACATATTCTCTTGTATACAACCATACTAATAGTGGAAACCCTCATAAATGATGAATTTATTAAAAACGCCTATATTAACATGGAGGGGAGGTAGATAGGAGATATGGTTGGTTTATCCTCTTATTGAGGAGAGCACTTCTAACAAATAGAAATGGACTAGCTGAGATCCACTCTATTTTACAATTCGTACAATTGCTTGCAGAGGACTTTCTTCTAGATTTTATCCCATGCTACATATCTCTTCAAGAGATGATAGAGATGCATTGAGGAGTTTAATTATGGAAACATTTTACTCCAAGTACACCTATTAAATTAACTTTGTGAGAATAGAGTTACACACAACATTGACTAGACACAAGCCACTTAGTTTACAATGAAGATAGTGGTGTAAGGAGGATGAGGATGACAAATACATTCATAAGTATGGAGAAAATGGAGGAAGCCTTAAAGGGTGATGAGGCTATAAGAATGCTTTAAATTAATTATTTCATTTAGAAAACATAGGAACAAATGAATTACTTTGACTCTACATGAAATCTATGAGGCTTTTGTGAGCAATTCACTTCTTGGGTCTTTACTTTTCTTGATGTAGCGTATAGCTAGATTATGCTCTAATACGAAACTAAAAAATTTCTACTTCTTTTTCTCATGATCATAAAGATACTACTAAGGGATATAGAGACTTGTTTGTCTTCTTCTTTATGTTTTTTAGCTCCAGTTGGGATGAGATAGAGAGAAAATTTTAGTAAATGTAATGATTCCTTCCTTAGATTTAGCATATTACATTAATAGAAGAGGAAATTTGACTAAATTCAGTTTGTTTGTTTTTTTATTATGGGAGATGGGTAGTTTTGATATTGGATGATGACCACATGCCTATACATGGATGGAGACATTAAGTCATTCTCATACTTAAGTTCTCACTCCAACCCCTTCTTAGGGATAGTCTTTAATGACTTGTTTATTCTCAAACATAGTGGATAGCAAGAAATGATGGAGCATCAAGCTTAAAGGATTTGCAACTTAAAGCTTATCTTAAGTATTTTGTTGATGCCTTGTACCCTCTAGTACTTTTTTTAACTCATATTTTCCCCTTGTATGGGTATATTTTTATTTGATTTAATTTACTTATACCTATGAGTCTCCTTTGATATAATTTTTATTTTTTCGGACATGGTATTTGATCTATGTCTAGCTCGTGGTTGACATCTTTACTTTTCCTATCTCTTCAGCATGTGGTTAGGTTATAATCCCCTTTTACTTTTATGGATGTGTTTATATAGATGAAATGCTATGCTTGTTTTTTCATTTTTAAAGTTTTGATGTATACATGCAATTTATAGTATGTAAGTATGCAAACGCTTTGGTCGATATGATAGTCGATTCACATGTTTTTTTTAGTAGCTGGCATTTGTTATGACAGTTATTTATATGATATGTGAATGGTACTGATAATGTGGTTTTTATTTATGTGATTTTTTACTTAGAGGGATGACAAGGTGACTCAATATATGATGACTTAAATACTAAGATTCTAAGATAGATTTTTATGAGATCAAGTGGGAGTGGGAATACAAGGGTAATTGATATAATTATGAATTTTCTAGAAGGCTAAATATTAATGTTGATCTAGATTGACCAATTATGTTGGCTTTAGACACTTGACAAGAAATAAATATTATTGGTAGCCTCTAGATGTAGGCCAAAATATGGCCAACAAGTCAAACCTAGGATAAATGAAATATCCTCAACAAGGATGCCTTTTTGAAGTTAAAAGAGAGACTTGGTTGTTTCATTTGGTTTTTGTGTTTGTTCTTTGCTTAACTCATTTTTATTTTCAAATTTCACCCTTGTATCTTTGATTTTGAGTCTCCATTTGAGAGTATGGATATCTTGAGCAATGCTTTCCCATTTTGGGATTATAATTTATTTTTTTCAGTTTTTGGAAGAACTAGTGATCATATTTCAAACAGTCACAAAACATATAAACTTGTCTCAAATAAATTAAAAAAATTTAATATTCATACACTAACTTCATCACAAATTCTCACATTTTGAATCATAATTCTACCACTTTGAAACCCATTTCTACCTAAAGTACTATTATAATAACTTTAGTTTGACGTTGAAGAATATATGCATACATTATTTCTTTTTTAAAAATTTAAAGGGATGCTATGTTGGATTTTGTTGCTTCTAACATACAATTACATCGTCAAAATTAATTATTAATATGATTTGAAAATATCATATAGCTAAATGAAAACTTCAAATACTTTGATGTTATTTTCATTTATTGATAGTTGGTGGTTGATGAAAGAAATTTAGGTTGAAAATTTATGTTTTTCAACTTGCCAAAGAAGTAATTTTTTTAAAAAAATGTTTATTTGATAGTTTAATAACAAAAAATATATATTAGATTTTTCAACTTAGACAACAATATTTTAGGATTCTTCATATGAAACTAATACTTGCAATAAATGGTATCTTCTTGTTTGTTGTTAATACAAATGAGACATTGTAATCCAAAAAGTCAAGGCAAGGACAATTTGGAAAATAGTTTTAGAATATTACAAGGCATTGACCAAATACAAGTTAGTCAAGTTTTCATTCCATTAATTTTGTTATTTTTTAAATTTTATGAGATAATATATAGATGAGCAGGTATTTAAATTCCAATGAAACAATAATTTATAAAGATATAAAATTTCAAAACAAAGTAAAATTATTATAGTATATATAATATGTCATCAAATCATGAAAATGAATGCTCCATATCACTTGTATGTACCTTATAGATAAATATATCTTTAATTTCCAATCAAGGAACAATTTATGCACATGTTTTTTATTGCCTTGAAGACAATTACATACATAGGTTGAAAAATACAATGTGTTTTTTACCTTGCCAAAATTTTCTCTAAAAAAGGGTGTAAATGTTCAATACTACAAAGGAATTTATTATACAATTTAAACATTACATACAAACTTTAGAGAAAAATTTATAGGCTACTTTCAAGTTATTGTACACTTAACTTCATCACAAATGTTTTGTTGACAAAAAACATTCATATGGAAACACTCCAATTTAATAGTTTTTGTGTAAATTATATAGCTAAGCATATCTTTAAATTCCTATCAAACTACAATTTATGCACATATGAAACCTAAAAATTAGACTGAATTTGTTCTAATATAATTCATGTAGAAATGGGTTTCATGGAGTTGTTGAATTACAATACAAAATGTGAACATATGTGATGAAGTAGATTATGACTACTAATATTTTCTAGATTCTTCGAGGACAGTTAACTTATTTGGTGATTTTATTTGGGATAATCACATGCAATTTGAAAAACACAATGTGATTTTCATCATGCTTCTTTAAGATTGAAAGGAGCCTAATGAGACAACCAATTCAAAAAATATATTTAAAAAATTCAAGGGACATAAGTAATATTTAGAACCTTAGAAATATACTACAAACAAAAGTATAATCATTTGAATGTATCTTTAAGAAAAATTACAATAGGTTGAATAACATGGTATTTTTTCAGGCTATATTTTTTTCTCTTCAATGCACTTTTCAATTAAATCATATATGTAAACATGTTCTCATTTCATATCATAAAAAATTAATTTAAAAACTGTAATTATATTATAATAGAACATAATTTATTTTATGGTTGCCATGAATAATGAAAAACAAGGATCAAGTGCTAAATAGGAGCATGAAATAAATATATTATAGGTACAACTCCAAAACAGTTTAAATTTCTATTTGATGTCGTGTCATTAATTATTGTTTTCCTTTTTGTATTTTACACTTATATGGCATGGAATCATGTTCTAATTAAAATAATTCTTACACAATTTGTCTTATGCCCACCTTCTATCCATATGCATACACATGGCAACTCCATATTGCTTTTTAATCCTTCGATACCAACTTGTCAGCCTCTTATCCCTAAATAGCACAACAAATAATACATGGACTTTTTTTAGTCGTATCACATCAATTTAATGCATCAATGAGTGCATTACTCACTAGAATCACCACTAGCCAATGTGCAACATGAACCTTGTGTGGACCCCACTTTTTGCTTTGGTTTGTGTTTTTGCCTATATATACCTGATACAAGGGCATCAAGAGCCTCATAAGCATACCTTTTTGTCATTTTTCATTTTTAGGTTTGTTTGAGTGTTTTTTACTCTAATAAGGTCATTTGAGACCATTTGGGATCATGTTAATCCATTTTGGAAAGTTATAGGTCACTTGGCCAAAAGTTGTAAAAGTTGCACAAAAGTTCTCAAGCAACTTTGTAAAAGTTGTCAACTTGTTGTCATTGTTAAAAAAATGACTGGTTGGACAATTGAAGTAGTTTCTAAGGTGGAAAATGTATTTATATGTCCTTCCAACTCGCATTTGGAGTTGAAGAATTTATTATTGAAGATTTGGCGAATGAAAATAATATCATATTATGTGCATTTCCTCTCGTTGCAAACTAAGAAACTGATTTTGTATGGACTATATGTCTGTAAAGTGGAAAATCAAACCCTAGGTGTTCCCCCACTCCAAGGAGAGAGAAAGGGGGTCACTAGGGTTGACGGTTTTCACTTAGGAGAGACTTTACATTCAAAAGAGGGGTTGAAACTCACAAGATCCAATCCCACACAATGCAAGACTGGATTCTAAATGAGTTTCAAGGGTTGAGACATCAAGGATACCCTCTTTTGTAAAGAATGTAGATAGAAAGATTGAACTAGGAGTACATGTGAAGTAGGAAATATTTTCTTATAAACGGAGATAGAGACACAGGATGAAGCTGCGGACCTGAAATTAGCAATAAAATGTCGAAGTGATGTTGTCCTACAAATTTGAGCGAAATTTGATGGGACGATGGCACCCGGAGTGCACACGGTCCTCCGAAAAATCCGCGAAACGAAGGGGGATCTGTTCGTCTCTGCACAAGGATTCCAGATCTTCAATTACAGCCGTGTACCTGCAACCTTGTTGTAAGAATGTTTTTATTCTTACATGCGAAGGTGTAATGAATGTTGTATGTTGTATGTTGTAAGTGATCTCCTCTTCAATGGTTGAATCCTTGTCTTGAATGCAACACTTAACCTTGAATGGAGACTTAGAATGCTCAATTGCTTGAAGGAATGCTTGAATGTTTGAATGTTTGAATATTTGAATATTTGAATATCGCTTCCGCCTCTTGCATGCATATGTTTTCCTCTTTTTTTTTCTACCACCCTTTCTGGGAGGGGAAATGTAGTTTATATACTTGTCAATTAGGGTTAGGAGACTGATTTTTCTGACCTTAGGCCGACATAGAAGCATTATTTTCTGAATTGCAAACTTAAAGACCCGATGCCCAACAAGAGATCAGGCCCAAAATAGGGCCAGGGACCAGGGCACTGGGCACCATGGTCCCACCTCCCGGGACAACAGGGTGCAAGGAAGGATCAGGCCAAGGTGCAGAAATATGCAGTTTTTGGTGTCGTAAACAGGTTTCGGGGTCTCCATTCAGGTTCAACGTTGTGCCGCCATCGTGAAAACCCAAATGCAGTCGAAATTGCAAGTGTCGCAATTTTAGGATGCTACATTTAGCCCCCACTTTAGCAGGAGTATAAGCGTACGCCCATACTTCCGGTAAAGTACAAGGAAACAACATTGAAAGACTTTCACCACGTCAAGGAGGCAAGATACACCAAGCCCCCAGTGGACTAAGGATCTTACAACTTCAATTGACAAAGTAAAAGGGAAGATTACGAGGGAGAACCATGACTGTCAGTAGTAAGGTTCCCTCACTGTGAGTCATGCAAGAAAAATATTAAAAAAATTCAAGGCAAAGCTAAATTTGACAAGAAATTTTCAAGTATCTTGAAGAGATATGAACAGGGTGTATGCCCCCCTACGTTAAAGCGATCGCACATGCCTCATCGGGGGTGATTGCTTTAAGGTAGTGATACATATAGGAAATGAGAAAGGAAAGGAGCACGTTATCACAGGGATTTAGCCCCCAAGTGTGAGATAAGCCCAAGGATAATAGACACAAAACACAAAGCACAAGGTGACTTCACTTTCCTTGGGGTCAGTATGTTGTATGATAATTCATGTATATCATATGTATGTATGCATAATTGTTCTTCATTCCCCAATCAAGGAAGGTCACCTAGAAGAAGGGAACACATGTGTCTTTTGAGTCAACATGAGAGAGACCAAAAGAGATCTCAATGCTTTGCATCGTCCTCAAGTAGACAACACTAAGGACAACAAATAGAAGCATGAGAATAACACATAGAAGAAATGACAAAAAAGATCAAGAGAGGAGAAGAGAGTCTGCTATGCTAATGAAACTAGTTTAGCACGTCATCTACCCCCCGATCTTGCTGATCAATATTTCAGGAAGGCAGGAAACACGCTAGAGGAGGAACATCCAACACAGCAGATGGAGCTATCACAAGATCCAAACAAGGGCTATGCTCATGTTCCAAGCCACGTTGTTCTTGTCTAGGAGCTAGGATAAGTGCTTTAGAAAATTCGTTAGATAAATGGTTATCGACATCAACATATTCATATTCACTATCAGAATGAAGAGAAGTAACATTTTCATCATGAATAACATTTTCATCTATATCATCATCAAGATTTATAAAAATAGGATCTTTAACTCGCACAGGATCAAGACCATCATGCATCTTATGTTTAGGAGATTTTGGCTCAATTTTCGGCTGAGGGGAAAATGGAATAATGCTAGTTGAAGGTGTTTTTGGGGATTGCAAAGTTTGAGAAGCAACTGCACAAGCTCTAAGATGACGCTTTCATCGGTGTTCATGTGCAGAACGATTTCGTCTAGTCTTAGTAGGAAGTTGAGAAGATTGAGGAGGAGGAATGTTCTCATCCTTATCACTTGGGTGTTTAGGTTGTGGTCTCTTAGGTTGAATAATAGGAGAAGAGGAAGGTCTCTTCTCTCTATAAGAGGAAGGAGGAGTAACTGCTCCATATAAGGGAGGCATATCTGGTTTAGGAAGGAGACCAAGTCCATCATGACGAGGAGGTATAGGTCTACCTTTAGAAAGTTTATTAGGCATAGTCATAGTCACATCCACAGGGATGGGTTGGGAATCTTCTTGAGGAAAGACATTAGTTTTATCTTTCAAAGGAAGAACTTCCTTTTCAAGAACAATAGGAATATCAAGTTTGGGTGTTCTAGGTTCACTTAGAGATAGGATCATATCTTTTTTCCACTTTTGATAAGATTTGAAAAGATGATCACTTCACGGTGGAAGAGATTGGAATTGTTTAGGCCAAAAATAATCAATAGGAACACTAGAAGTTCTTTCAGCTGGTTTAAAGAGACTATGATTGACAGTAACAACTTCACCATTATGGGGAAATTTCAAACACTTGTGAATAGGAGAAGCAATAGCTTTCATGGAAGATAGACAAGGATAGCCTAGCTTCACACGAAATTGTTCGGACAAATGGAATAATAGCAAAGCTTACATCAAGGAATTTGTTATGGACCTCAATAGGTAATGTAATAGAACCAATTGTAGGAGAAGAAAATGCATCAAATAATTTCACAACCACATTTGTTTTGTCATAGATCACTTGATTCAATTGCAAAGTAAAAAGAAATTCTTCAGTAATGACATTAACCATGCAAGAAGGATCAATAAGCACTCCACGGCAAGGTGTATTCTTGACTTTTGCAACTATATATAAAGGACCATCAGGTGCCCTAATAGTTTCACTAGAATCAAATGTGATGGAAGGTTCTTCAGGGATTTTCTATTGTTCCACAAAGTTAATCACATTCGGAGTCATAGACACAAGACTATCAGGTGAGAAAGAGGAATCATTAGTCTCAATCACATTAGAGGTATGAGAAGGTAATGGATCAGTAAAAATATTAAGATTTTGGTTAGGAGGAGCTACAGATGTGTTGCCTTTATCATTCACACCTGAAACAGAGATAGTATTATTATCAATCAAATCTTGAATTTTACACTTTAAAGCAAAACATTTTTCGGTATCATGGCCAGGTTGACGATGAAATTGACAAAAAGATTTGTTATCAAAATAGGGTGAATTAATCTTTGTAGGATCTATTTGCTTTATAGGAGGGAGAGTAAGCACATTTTGTTCCAATAACTTATTCATAATACTATGCAATGATTCATTCAAAGGAGTAAACTTTCTTTCTTTCTTGAAAAACTTAGAAATAGGAGGCACACCTGATGCTGCATTCACATTGTTGTTGATGATGTTTTCATTGAATTTAATGAACTCTCTGTTCAGTTTAAACTTCCCAAATGGTTGTTGACTACTATCACCCTTATCACTCAGAGCCATAGGATTTGCTTGTTCCATTTGACTCACAGTCAGTTGATAATTGTGAAGAGTTGCACACAACTGTTGGAAAGAAGTAAACTCAGAAAACAGAAGTTTTTCTCTAATATCTTTTTGTAAATTAGAAATAAAGATTCTTTGAATATCATTGTCAGGTACTGGAAAAGAAATTTGAGCATACAAATGCTTATATCTACCAATGAAATCAGTCACTTTTTCTTTAACACCTTGTTTACAATGCATTAAATCAATCAAAGTAACTTTAGGACTTATATTGTTTTGAAATTGTTGAATAAAAGCATTTGCAAGTTGTTCGAAAGAAGTAATAGAATAGGAAGGCAATGAGCAATACCATTGTAGAGCCTTGTCTCTTAATGTTCTAGTAAACAGTTTTGCAAGCAACCTTTGGTCATGAGCAAAATCAGTACATATTGTTTGAAAGGTCTTAACATGTGTTAGAGGATCACCTTTACCATTATAAAGCTCCAATTGCGGGATTTCAACATGCTTAGGGGGGATAGCTCGAACAATGTCAAGAGAAAGTGGGCTTGCAACATCAAATGTGGGCACACTAAACTTAGATTGATTCATAGAGGCAATTTGTTGCTGTAAAGAAGAGACAGTCTGTGCAAGATTGTTAATGGTCGCTTCAGTCGAAGAGTTCATATTAGACGTGTTAGATTGTGATGGAGGTATTATGTTATTGAAAGAAGGTCTTGATTGAGAGTAAGGTGGCGGGACACTATGATAGTTAGTCATAGGAGATGATTGGAAAGGAGGAACGCTACAAGGAGGAATGGAATGGTTAAATGAATTGCCCCCTTGCACCAGGTTCATTTGTGAAGATGTAATAGGGACACTCATTGAAGGAATGAATGAAGAAGTCGGATTGAATAAAGGAAGAGGGTTAATTGAAGAAGAAGGATTGCCCCCATGACTAGTGATCATAGGTGGAATGTCTTGTATTGAAGTAGTCATTATGTTTGATGTAAAAGTAGGTATACTACCAATAGAAGTTGTCAAAGGAATAGAATGATTGACTTGAGTAGGAGGTTGTGTATAACCTAAAGTTTCGGTACAACTCTTCATAGGCATCACATTCGAATCCACAATGTGTGCAATACTACGCAAAATATCAACTCCATTCTTATCATTTTAAACCATACGTTTTAGACCCTCAATTAAGGGAAGAACTTGACTATCGGGGTATTCTTGAGACATCCATTGTCGAAAATCATCAAATTGGTTGTCCAATTTCGAAAGTTGTTCCACAGAAATCTCATGGAGAGCTTCTTCATCATTAAGAGGATTAGAGGAATTACCCATGTCCTCGTTAAAAAGGCCATTCAAATTAGGTTCCATCTCCTCAGTAATTAAACCTTGGAAAGACTTAATTCTAAGGCTTCGTCTAACGGGAATAGTGTAAGTAGGGCTTATTGTTGTAAAACTCATACACTAAAGAGAGAGAGAAGATTTTGAATTTTAGAGGTAGCAGATTTTAATAAAATCAGCCAATCTCCTAGATTGAAGTTGTTAAATGCAATCAGGACAATCTCCTGAAATTTCAGAAAAAATGTCAGGGACCGTGGCGAACGGAGTGCACACGGTCCTCGCAACTTTTTTTGAAATTTTCAGGGATGAATGTTATGATGATTTTAAAGCTAATCTGAAAAAATTGAGTGATTTTATGATCTGTAGATAGGCCAAATTAAAGTTGCAATCTCAAAATTGAACCCTACCAAGATTGTTGAAGAATGCAAAATTTGAATTTTGAAAAAAAAAAAAAGGGAAACTGAAATTTTGAATTTTATGATTTTAGAGGGAATACTAAAAGCAATGCAAGTTTTGAAATTTAAAAATTGACTCAATTTCACGCAAAATTCAATTTTGAAAGTGGAAATCAAGGTTGTTGCAATTAAACATTTAATTTCAAAAGTCACAAACTGCAAAAATTTGAATAAAGCACTGAAATTTCGAATGAATGCCAACACACTTTTCAGATTTAGGACAATAAGAAACACAATTTTAATATGAGTTTCAATTTCAGCAATTTTTGAATGATTATAAGCCTTAATCCAAGCAATCACTAGACCAACTTTGACTTTAATTTTGAAAGTGTTAGAATTGATGAAATCAACCAAAATTCTGGATTTTAGCAGAAAAATATAGTAAGATCTAGCTCCCGAAATTTTGGAGAAAGTGTCGGGGACAATGGCGCTCGGGGTGCACACGGTCCTCGCAACTTTTTTCCAAATTTTCAGGGATGAGAGATATTATGATTTTGTTGCGGAATCCAAAGTTACAGCCGATTTGGAGGTGTTCTGATCAATGAAATCATTGGTCAAATGTTGAATCAAGAAGGTTTAAAAATTAGGGTTTTGACACTTAACCACTTAATTTTCAGAATTAAAGCACAAAAATGAATTGACAATTTGCAATAGAAGGGTAGATCTAAAGCAAGCATTAACAATTAAACATTTCGCAAGCTCAATTACTAAAAAGAAAATTTAGGGTTTTTTATGCAATTAACCTCTAAAATTTGCAAAAGATCAAACATGGAAATGTAATTAAGGAAGCAAATTTATTTTTTTTCAGATCTAACCATGAATAATCAGAATTAGGATGTTCACGTCAGGTTCACCAAAATGTAAAGCGGAAAATCGAACCCTAGGTGTTCCCCCACTCTAAGGAGAGAGAAAGGGGGTCACTAGGGTTGACGGTTTTCACTTAGGAGAGACTTTACTTTCAAAAGAGGGGTTGAAACTCACAAGATCCAATCCCACACAATGCAAGACTGGATTCTAAATGAGTTTCAAGGGTTGAGACATCAAGGATACCCTCTTTTGTAAAGAACGTAGATAGAAAGATTGAACTAGGAGTACATGTGAAGTAGGAAATATTCGCTTATAAATGGAGATAGAGACACAGGATGAAGCTGCGAACCTGAAATTAGCAGTAAAATGTCGAGGTGATGCTGTCCTACAAATTTGAGTGAAAGTTGATGGGACGATGGCGCCCAGAGTGCACACAGTCCTCCAAAAAATCTGCGAAACGAAGGGAGATCTGTTCGTCTCTACACAGGGATTCCAGATCTTCAATTACAGCCGCGTACCTGCAACCTTGTTGTAAGAATGTTTGTATTCTTACATGCGAAGGTGTAATGAATGTTGTATGTTGTATGTTGTATGCTGTATGTTGTAAGTGATCTCCTCTTCAATGGTTGAATCCTTGTCTTGAATGCAACACTTAACCTTCAATGGAGACTTAGAATGCTCAATTGCTTGAAGGAATGCTTGAATGCTTGAATGTTTGAATGTTTGAATGTTTGAATATTTGAATATCGCTTCCGCCTCTTGCACGCATATGTTTTCCTCTTTTTTTTCTACCACCCTTTCTGGGAGGGGAAATGTAGTTTATATACTTGTCAATTAGGGTTAGGAGACTGATTTTTCCGACCTTAGGCCGACATAGAAGCATTATTTTCTGAATTGCAAACTTAAAGACCCGATGCCCAACAAGAGACCGGGCCCAAAATAGGGCCAGGGACCAGGGCGCTGGGCGCCATGATCCCACCTCCCGGGACAGCAGGGTGCAAGGAAGGATCAGGCCAAGGTGCAGAAATATGCAGTTTTTGGTGTCGTAAACAGTTTTCGGGGTCTCCATTCAGGTTCAACGTTGCACCGCCATCGTGAAGACGCAAATGCAATCGAAATTGCAAGTGTCACAATTTTAGGACACTACAATGTCCATTCCATGAAAATTAACTATGTGTAGATGTTATTACTCTAAATAATATTTCTTTTGAATCTACTCTTATTCTTTTTCATTAATATTTGAGGAAGTTATCACCATTTCTTTATAGACTGGTAAAAACCCTACCTAGGGTACCCAGTGAGTTAAATAATTATGTAATTTGGCCCTCCACCAATGCAAAATCCCAAAAATGGGTGGAGAGGTCTATAATGTTGTAATGTGTCATATTCCTTTATCGCAAGGCCCCATGATAAAGTTTTCACGTGCTACAAGGTGACTGTTGGTCTGATATCTGGATGTATCAAACTGCCAAGATAGTGAAGGGCAAGTTTGAATTGGACTTCTTGTGATAGGGAAGGAAGGTGGAGTGTGTGTGAAGGTCCTATGGACTTGTCTCAAATTTTTTTAGACCATTACATGTGGGTCGGTAAGAGAAATGCTTGACTCTTCTAAGAGGACTGTATATGACAAAGATTAGTAGAAAGCAAGGTTAGAACACTTGGTGTATATTTTTGGGTTGAGAACTCTTTGAAGTCACCCAAGATGATGTAACAAGACTCCAAGTTAGAGTTTGAGTCAGTGAAACAAACTTGTGTTTGTTTGACCATGGTCCATTAAGTGTCTCCCCTAGGTTGGGCAAAACAAGAATGGTAATATCTTTGAATTGTTGCGCTGTTGCAAGTCTTTACATGAGGGTTGTCTATGACCATTGTGACAAGGTTTGTAAGTGTCATTTGAAATTCTTAGAGAAGGGACATTGGAAGTGTCCCAAGTAAGCCAATAATAGTGGTCTAGGTAAGGGCACATGGGTTGTACTTTAGTGGATGTAGAAGAGACCCTTCGATGGTTTTTTGTGTTTTGTCCTTTGAAGTCCTTCCTCTGCATCAAATTGATATCAGAGCAAGGAAGATTAGTAAGAGGGTACAAATAAGTTGATTTTGAAGTCAAGCCAATATGCCTCTAAGGGTAAATGTGGATAGAATAGTCAAAGAGGTGAGAGAATCTCTCACCCAAGAATTGAGAGCAATGAAGGAAATCCTTGATGCAAGACTTTCAACAGTTGAGACTAATTAGAGAAGAGGAGTGGTCACAAGATATTTGAGTGACCAAGAAGAAGAAAAAGTGGGTGAAGAAAATAGACCACAAGAAGAACATTAAGATGAAAGAGATGTTGAAGAGTTGAGAATGGAGAGATTGCTAAAGGAAGTCAAGAGTGATGGTTCCAAAGTAAAGATGGAACTCCCAGTATATTCAAGAAGTCTAAATGGAGAAGAAATCCTTGATTGGATAGGATAATTGGGAAAGTATTTTGAGTTTGAGGAGATACTTGAGGGGCAACAAGTGAAATTGGAAAGAATAAAATTAAAAGGACATATATCCCTATGGTGGGATTATGTACAAGAAGAGAGGAAGAAGAAAGGCAAAGCAAATATCACATTTTGGGATATAATGGTTGCAAAATTGAAGGGAAAATTCCTACCTATTGATTATGTCATTCTATTGTATAGAAGGTTACAAAACTTGAATCAAAAATATATGGATGTGAAGACATACACAGAAGAGTTCTACAAACTAAGCATTAGATCAGGCCACATGGAAGAAGATGTTGATAAAGTATCAAGGTATTTGAATGGGCTAAAGTATAGCCTACAAGATGAACTAAGTCTCACAAGTCCAAGAACAGTGGAAAAATGCTATCAATTGGCACTGAAGGATGAATAAAAGTTGAAGAGGAAATAAGAGAAACAAAGTAGAGGTAGGAGAAGGACAATTTTTTGAGGAAGAGGGACTTTTGTTAGTAGAGAACAGTCCCAAAGGTCTCAAGGAGAGACAAGTAACTCCCAAGAACAAACATCAGATTCAAGGGGCAGCTTTAGAGGAAGAAGATCCAATTTTAGGGGCAGTTTTGAGAGTAGAGGAGAATTAAGTGGATTCAATGGAAAGTGTTACAAATGCAATAAATTTGCAAGACATCAAGCATGGCAATGCCTTGAAGAACGGTCTACTACTTTAGTTATAGCTAAAAGGAGGAATCAAATTGCACAAGGTGAGGAAAATGAAAGTGTCAATTCTCCATCACACAACGTTGATCTAGAATTTGTAGAGTCCTTGCTAATGAGAAGAACCTTGATCAAAGTGCCCATGGAGAAGGAACCACCTCAAAGAAAGTCACTCTTTGGGACTACATGCAAATGTCAAGGTAAATATTGTAAAATTATGATTTTGGTAGTATTGACAATTTGGTTTATGTTGAAATGGTAGAGAAGTTAAAGTTGAAAAGATTGCCTCATGCCACTCCATACAAGGTCTCTTGGTTAAGCAAAGGGCAGCAAGTGTTATTGAATGAGAAAAGTTGGTTAGAATTCCATATAGGGGGGTCTAAGGACAAGTTCTTGTGTAACATCATCCCAATGGATGTATGCCATATGCTTCTTGGTAGACCATGGCAATATGATAAAAATTCCAAGCATGATGGAAGGAAGAACACATATGTCATAGAGAAGGATGGACTCTCATATACTCTAACACCATTGAAAGATGAAGACAAAACACCACAAGTGGTATCTATTGTGATACTGGTGGGAGATAAGGAATTAATAAAGACCATAAAAGAGAAGGAGATAGGATTTTCAATCATGATTAGACCAAGGGTTGTTATGCCAACAACAAAGGCTTCGCCTATGGATGTCCAAGATTTGTTGAGCGAGTATGTTGACATTATGGTTGATGAAATCCCAAACTTCCTACCATGAATGAGGGATATTAGCCATCATATTGACTTCATACCAGTGGATAGCTTTCCTAATAAAGCAACATATAAGATGACACGAAAACAAAATGAAGAGATTAAGAAACAAGTCCAAGAGTTGCTTTCTAAGGGACTAATCAAAGAAACTCTCAATCCTTGTGTGGTTCCCATTGTTTTATCTCCTAAAAAGGGAGGTGAATCAAGGATGTGCATTGATTCTAGAGCCATAAACAATATTATAATCAGATATAGATTCACAATCCCAAAGATAGAAGATTTGATGGATTGCCTAAGTGGAGCAAGCTACTTTTCCAAGATAGATCTCAAGAGTGGGTATCACCAAATCAGGATTAGATAAGGGGGTGAATGGAAGAGGGCCTTTGAAACAAATGAAGGGATTTATGAATGGATTTTAATGCCTTTTGGTCTCTCAAATGCACCTAGAACCTTCATGAGGCTCATGAATGAAGTCCTAGAGCCTTTTATTGGTAAGTTTGTAGTGGTTTATCTTGATATTTTGGTTTTCAGTTCTAGTAAGGAAGAACATTTGCATCATTTGGATTTGGTTTTAAGAAGGTTAAATGAGGAGAAAATAATGATAAATCTGAAAAAGTATGAGTTTATGAAGACAGATTTTCTTTATCTTGGGTTCATAGTCACCAAAGGCACATTGAAGATGGATCCTAGTAAGGTGGAAGCAATCCTAAATTTTCCTACACCAAAATCAGTTGTTGATGTGAGAAGTTTTCATGGATTGGCAAGTTTCTATAGGAAATTTATAAGAATTTTTAGTCGTGTGTGTGCACCCATCATTGACACCATTAAGGGTGATAGAAGAAAGAAGTTTGTTTGGACCAATGTGACTAAAAAAAGCTTTCAATACTTGAAAAAAAGAGTAGAAGAGGAGCCCATATTAGCCTTACCAGACTTCAATAAGGTGTTTACTATTGAGTGTGATGCTAGTGGCTATATTATAGGGGAGGTGTTGAGTCAAGAGGGCATGCTCATTTCCTTCTTTAGTGAAAAACTCAATGAGGCTAAGAAGAAATACTCCTCATATGATCTAGAGATGTATGATATGATTTAATCTTTTAAGAAATAGAGACACTACCTTCTTCCTAAAGAATTTATTATCTATATAGATAACCATGCTCTCCAATTCCTCAATAGACACGAGAAACTCAATCATAGGCATGTCAAATGGGTGGAGTATTTTCAAAGTTTCACTTTCACCATCAAGCATAAGAAGGGGCAGTCAGACAAGGTGGTTGATGCATTGAGTAGAAGGACACTAAGGGTACAAGAGATCCAATTGAGAAGTATGGGGTTTGAAGAACTAAAAGGTATGTATGTATATGATGTTTATTTCAAGGAGATTTGTGCATCTTGTAACCAATCTAATGATGTTTCTCACGAAATAAGTTCTGATTTTATGATTCAAGAGAGTTAATTATTCAAAGGGGCTCAACTTTTTGTGCCTACATGCTCAATGAGAGATAATCTCATAAAGGAGAAGCATTATGGTAGTTTAGCAAGTCACTTTGGTCTTGATAAGACCTTAGAGAAGCTAAGAAGGCATTATTTTTGGCCTAAGATGCAAACTGATGTTAGAAAATTTGTTGAGAAATGTGTTATTTGTCAAAGGGAAAAAGGGAGTAGCACAAATGCAGATTTGTATCAGCCTCTTCCTATTCCAAAAAGGCATTGGGAGTATATAAGTATGGATTTTGTAATGGTTTTACCAAAAACACATAGAGGTTTTGATTTTATCTATGTTGTAGTTGATCGGTTCTCCAAGATGGCACATTTCATCCCCTACAAGAGCACCAATGATGCCTCTTGTATTGTAGGTTTGTTCTACAAAGAAGTGGTAAGGATTCATGGTTTGCCTTTAAGTATTGTTTCATATAGAGATAGTATGTTTTTTGGGCCTTTTTGGAGAACTTTATGGAAGGAACTTGGCACTAACCTTAGTTTTAGTTTTCCCTATCATCCTCAAATTGATGGGCAAACTGAGGTGGTTAATAGGAGCCTTGGAAACCTCCTAAGATGTCTAACCAAAGAGCATTCTACTCAATGGGATCTGATCTCACCTCAAATAGAGTTTGCATACAATGATTCAGTGAATAGGAGTGTGGGTAAGAGTCATTTTGAAGTTATTTATGGTTTTTAGCCTAGAGGGGTCTTTAAGTTGAGGGATATTACTGGAATGGAGAGGATGAGTGCTAAGCATGAGCAATTTTTTGTGGCTATGAAGGAGATTCATCAATAAGTCAAGGATCACCTACAAAGAAGTGTTGACAAATACAAGCAAAGGGTTGATGCACAAAGGAGGGAAGTTAATTTCAAGGTTGGATATTTGGTTCTATCCCATCTCAGGAGGAAGAGATTTCCCAAGGGGCAATACTCCAAGCTGCAAATGAAGAAGATAGGTCATTGTAGGGTTGTTCACAATTTTGGTCCCAATGCATATGAGATTGATTTGCCAAGTGGGATTGGTATTTCACCTCTATTTAATGTATCTAACTTGTACCTTTTCAAATGGGATGTTGTTTTTGATGCAATAGGAGGTTCACAATCAAATTTTGAATGGGTCAAAGATCTCCCACCTAGCCAACCTCTGGAGATGGACTGCATCCTTAATACTAAGGAACTCAAGAAGACAAGGACCAAGATATATCTTCAATATTTGGTCAAGTAGTGAGGTCTCCCCATGGAGTATGCTACATGGATGTCTAAGGATGATATTGTCAAGAATGGATGTATTGTTGTAGATTTTCACTCAAGTGGGCCTTGAGTTCTTTTCCTCCCCTTGGGTGTATGATGCAAGGGCATGAGGAGCCTCATAAGCATACCTTTTTTCTCATTTTTGGTTTTTAGCTTTGTTTGAGTGTTTTTTAGTCTAATAAGGTCATTTGACACAATTTGGGATCATGTTGATCCATTTTAGAAATTTATAGGTCACATGGTCAAAAGTTGTAAAAATTGCACAAAAGTTGTCAACTTATATTCATTATTAACAAAATGATTGGTTGGACAGTTGAAGTAGTTTTAATGGTGGTAAATTTATTTATATTTCCTTCCAACTTGCATTTGGGGTTGAAGAAATCGTTATTCAAGATTTGGTGAATGAAAATATATCATTTTATGTGCATTTCCTCACATTGCAGACTGAGAAACTAATTTTGTATGAATTGTACATCCATTCCATGAAAATTAATTATGTGTAGTCTTAGGATAACTCGTGATTAACTAAGAGGGGGGGTGAATCAGTTGTTAACAGATTATATCATTTAATCCACTTAATAACCTTAAACCAGATTAAGTACCGGTAAAGCATAAATAGATACCGGTAAACAACACAACTTAATAATTAAACAGATAATCAATGCAGAGCAACCATACCACATAACACCATGATTTGTACGTGGAAAACCCAGAAAGGGAAAAACCACTGTGGGAAGCCTACCCACAGTCAGATGATACTTTTGCAGAAAGTATGTGATATAATGAGGGGCCTGCACATGCAGGAAGGCACACTTCCTAGAGCATACTGCTCATTAAAAAAGAGTCTCACTGACTATAGAGAGGCAACAACCATCTCAAGATAAATGGACAACAATCCAATAGATTGAGCTGCCAGAGATAGCATATACCATGCCTTATTAGAGTCTTGGTTAAGCTCAATACCGGAGGCCTTTGACCTCTTCCTTAATCCCAATTCGATCACCTATGATCGACCAAATCTTCTTCGCATATGATATTGCATTTCAAGACCACGACACTTATTCACCATTATCTACAATGAGATCTTACATCATTTTATACAAACCCTAAGGCCTAAACCAATTAGGTAGGCCACCTAAAAGATATTACAATAAGATCATTACATAAATCCATATTACAATGATATTTCATGTCATCTTAAGACCAAAACAACAATAACAAATCTATAAATCATCCCAAAACATCCCGGTAACATGTAGAGTACACGTTAACATGATACCGGTCCATAACCTAGATAGGCACCGGACCTATTCTGGGTCCACCATGCCAAAGCAATGTCTTCAATCAGTTGAAGCATGATCAAATAACATCTTCAACATCTTGAAATCCATCTAGAAGCCGCACCAACACCAATTATGCATCTTGTCAAGATTTCTCAATGAAAGCTCTGTCGGTTAAACCTTAAACCAATGTCGGTATGGGTTTACCAAGTCAATACCAACTGACCAAAAAAATCTCAAGGAACATGTAACACATAAAATCAAAAATACTCCATTGATCCAAACATGTCGGAAGTGTCCAACAGATAGTCTCTTCTACTGGTAACACTAGATCTTCTACCGGTAACCAAAACCTGTATGCCAATAACCAAAACCATAACAACTAGTGTTGACATCAATGACAAAACATCAATGCAACACATAATCAATTCATCCATAATGCCAACACGTAGATGTTATTACTCTAAATAATCTTTCTTTTGAATCTAATCTCATTGATTTTCATAAATATTTGAGGAAGTTATCACCATTTCTTTGTAAACCAGTAAAAACCATACCTAGGGTAAGCAATGATTTAAATAATTATGTAATTTGGCCCTCCACCAATGCAAAATCCAAAAAATGGGTGGAGAGGTCTATCATGTTGTAATGTATTATATTCCTTTGTTGCAAGGCCCCATGATAAAGTTTGCAAATGCTACAAGGTGATTGTTGGTCTAATATTTGGATGTATCAAACTGCCAAGACAGTGAAGGGCAAGTTTGAACACAAAAGTGCATAGTTTGGACTTCTTGTGATAAGGAAAGGAAGGTAGATTATGTGTGAAGGTCCTAAAGACTTGTCTCATATTGTTTTATACCATTATGTATGGGTTGGTAAGAGAAATGCTTGATTGTTTCAAGAGGACAATGTATGGCAGAGATTGGTAGAAGATGGGGTTAGAACACTTGGTGTATACTTTTGGGTTGAGTACTCTTTGAATTCACCCAAGATGATGTATGAATACTCCAAGTCATATGTTGATTCCTTGAAACAAAATTGTGGTTGTTTGACCATGGTCCATTAAGTGTCTCCCCTAGCTTGCGCAAAACAAGAATGGTAATGTCTTTGAATTGTTGTGTTGTTGCAAGTCTTTACATGAGGATTGTCTATGACTAGTGTTGCCTTGTGAAAAGGTTTTTAAGTGTCATTTGAAATTCCTAGTGAAGGGACATTGGAAGTTTTCAAAGTAAGCCAATGATAGTGGTCTAGGTAAGGGCACATGGGTTGTACTTTTGTGGATGTGGAAGAGAACCTTTGATGGTTTGTGTGTTTTTTCCTTTGAAGACCTTCCTCTCCATCAATACCTTATCAACATTTTTTCAACATGTGTACCCATGTGTAACATTATTTACATACTACATGTATACACCCAATTCCATGTCACACCTAGGTAATCAAAGCATATATTAACCGACATTTGCATAGTATTTTTCCTGTACGCTCGCCCCATTTTTCTCTTAACAAAATATGGAAACCCTTTTTTATTTTAGTTTGGTTTGTATTTCTCTACTATTATTTTCCCTCCCCTTTTTCTTGGATAGTGTTCTTCAAAGTGAAATTATAACTAGATTTCAAGTGTTTAAAATGGTGAATTCATTTACAAAAATTCTAGATTGTTTACCTTAGAAAATTTAAAGTTTCCAGTATTTATAGAATGGACTTTTGATGGATAACCAAACATCATAACTTCCAAACGACATATACTTTCCCATAAACCCTCCCTTTTTGGTCAAAATGCTCATACCCATGCAAAATTGATTTTCTTGACTCTTAATGGACTACTAGACTTTTGACATATTATTCAAACATTCTAATGTTTGAACCTTCTATATAGAATCCTTCTATATCCAACTAAAATGTTATCATGAATTTTAGTTTTTCACTCTTGATGGACTACTAAATATCTAATATATTGCTCAAATTTCTCAATGTTTGGACCTTCTCTACAAAATCCTTCTACCAATTAAAATGTTAAGTATCATTAGTTTTATTTTTTTGGGATCTCAATGTCCATGTAAACATTTGACATGTTATGTAAATCTCTTGAAGTTTGATCTACTCCCACAAATTATTTGTTTTTTATATAAATTTGAGGTCTCTCTTTGTGTGTAGGATTGTGGAGTTTCAAAGTACTAGTTCCTTTCCTTTAATTATCTTATAATATCCTTTGCTCATTGTGATCTCCTCAAAACCCTAAATATTTTAAACCAATATTTTGGTTGACTATGCATGATGTACTATTTTGGTTAGAAGTATAGATAAGTCATACTTGTGCAATATCCAAAACTTCATGAAACTTCCACGTCATTTTCCTCTAAATTGTTGAAAGAGTAAAAGGGTAAAATATGAGCTGGCAAAATAGTCAACTCAAGTGAAACTACTTTCATTTCTCCCAAAAACTTCCAAAGTTTTATTCTCATTCTAATTCCCACAAGAAGGATCTCATTTGTAGCATTTGAAATTGTGACTTCTAGTCCAAAAGTAAAACTTTTCACCTTATGGCTACTTCTCACAAGTTCTTTAAATCCCTACATAAAGTCAATAAAGAGTATAATTCAAGAGTAATTACTTAGTGAGATTATTGAGAAGCCTTTTTGTGGTATTTTACATGACCAATGGGCCTCCCTTGAATTCAATGTCCTAAAATCCTAACCCCTTGGCAATTCTTGCATTTGTTTGTTAAAGATGAAGTTCTAAGTGATATTGCATATATCAAACTTGTGGAGTCTCCTTTAGCTCCTTTATTCATTGAGATGTTAGGAAAAATCCTCAAACCCTAAAATATTCACACCTTTATTTTTGGAGTAATAATTTCAACCATCTTTTTTCTCACGTCTAGTGCATAAATTCCTTTGCACCCCTAGCCCATAGTCTCTATTTTTTCCCTTATAAGTACATTTGGAATCAAAGATACAATAGTACCTCTAACATAATCCCTTTTAATCATAAAGTAGTCCTAGCTCTTGAACCTTACATTTCTCAGTATATCACCTTTTTTGGCTTCATGAGTTCAAATTTATCCTTATCCACGTAACTTCAATGTAAGAGTTCAATGGTATCCCTAATCCATAACTTCTGAGATGTTTCTTCATATCTCTTTTGAAAGTTGGAGATATCAAGATACCCTTATTTGTTTTTTTTCAATGTGAATCATGAAGTACTTCCAATATCTAATGCCCAATATCCTATTATTATACTTCTTTCAAGATCAATGTTTTGTCATCATCCTTAGGGCTTCCCTTACACACAAGTCATGGTGTATCCCCAACTCCCAAAATTTGACACATCACATTGATTCATCTTTTAGGCTCATGAGTTTGGTCTTTCCCTGGTGTCCTTGCCATCATTTGTGGAACCTATACTTACTCTTGGACTTTAACATATTATTAAGCCTCTTGAAATCTAGGCCTCCTATTAATTTATACATAGCTCATTCACGACTACATTCTTAAAATCTAGTTACTGTACAATTTCCTTGGACTATGGACATACCCTTTTTAAAAACCTTTTAAGTCTAGAACACTAAAGAATCCCCATAGAAAGGGTGAAAATTGGTAAAATATTTAAAAATATCCAAATGTATTAAGTTATGGGATTTAAATGGACCAAAGAACATTTTATTACTAGACATCTAGAACTCTAGACCTCAAGAAAAACCTTGCAAATATTGAAATTAGGCACCAAAATCTTGAGATAGCACAAGATTATAGAGTTTAATCTAATTGTTGGACATGGCTTTTCCAAAATTTCAAGAGTCTAGTACTCCAAATCTTTCTAAAGTGTGAATATAATGCACATTAATAAAGTAACCTTCAAAAAATATGCACCAATGGGTTCAAAAGTTCTAAAAACTACCAAAGGGCCAATAAACAAAGTGTCAAAGGTTCACAAGTTCATGGAATCTCTAAACAATGAAAATAAAGAAAATGAAAGATCCATTGGAAAGTTCATTAAATAATTGAAACATCAAGGTTTGGAGAAGTTCAAAATTGCTGACAAGATTAAGGTATAGTATTAAAAGGGACATATTTTTAGCATAATCTCAATAGATAGATGAGCTTCCACTATGGTGTTATGAATTTTTTATCTCTTCTAAAACCCCACAAATTAATTTAAAAACACATTGAAACTTGAATATCTCTATTATAATTCAAATATAATGGCTTTCTTGTGGATTTTAGAAGGGAGATGATAATTTCAAATTATGCAAGCAATGCCATTAATGTGCTAGTTGTGAAGGTTACCTGCAAAGTACCAAGATGATATTAATTGCTATATCTGACCCCTACAACTACCTCAAAATATTTTTCTACATGAAAATCCATTTATGCATCCCAAGGGTGTGGATTTTTCCCATATTTTCATAGTAAATGGTGAGGAAGGTCATTTTTTCATTAATTTAGTGGTTGTTGCCATTGGCCTACATGCAACTCCAAATTGTCAAATACATGGATTTCATGGGATTTCTTGTGATTTGCATACCACATTCATAGGAACCAATCCTCTATTTTTAGTGCTTGTTTGATCTACACCATTGATTGGAAGGAAATTTGAGCCATCAAATCTTGTAGATTGGAGGTTTTCTTCTTATATGAAAAGAACTAAATTTTCTCTTTGTAAGGGTTAAAAGTTTTGTTTCCATACCATTCGGAAAACATGTTACATACTATGGTTGAAAATTGCTAATACCTATGGGACCTATAAAATAAAATTCTTTATTTATTATTTTGATTTGTGGTTTCCAAAAATATCTATTTGAAATCTGTATTGTGGATGCTTAAATGAGATAACTATTTGATGAATCTTGTTCTTATACCACTACCAATTCACTACTATAATTTTTCCTTGTGTGGTTTATCTAGGCACATTTATTTCATTCTATAGAGCATGTTAGAAAAATATTGGGTGTTTGATGAGTCTTAAATAATACTATGGAATTCCATTACTCTTATGATATTATAAGTTATTTTGTTATGTAAGATTCAATAAATTTGATATTTATCTACTTAAACATTATGGCATAGTAAAGGAAGTTGAACATTTAGGATTCTTCTAAAACCCTTTTCTTCCTCACCCTATCTTTTGTTATTTTTTATACCAATAATTAGATTAGGAACCACCTGTTACAAGTGCAGTTGTCATTGCACCAAAAGATCGACCTATTAATGCCCGATACAACCACTAGACTTATAGAATCCACAAGAGGTGGTTAATGTTGGCAAATTGGAGGAATTTATTGTGTTGCATTGATGTTTTGTCATTGATGGCAACACTGGCTATTTTGGTTGTTTATCGGTTTCTGGTAGGTTCCGGTAGAGTGGTTGGATTATAATATTGATCTGGTATGCTCCGGTATGCTTTGGTTTGTGGAATTTGTTTGGATCTATCATTTATGCTATTCAAATGTGTATCATGATCAGTTGGTTCAGGATTTGATGACTCGGTAGCTATCATTTATTCTAGTAAGCCTTTTGGTCATCGGTAAGGGTTTTACTGGCAAAGCTTTGTTGAAGATCCTTTGATGCACTTGATAAGTGGTGTTGGTGCGGCTTCTAGATGTCTTTCAAGATGTTATTGGTTATCTTGTTCATGTTCCTGTTGATCGGTGGTGTTGCATTTAGGACCAGACCTAATGTTATCTTATTCTGCTAGGTTATGGATCGATTTATCGAATGTGTTGGTGGATGTTCTCGATGCGTTACTGGTTGGATCTATTGATTGGATTATGTTGCTTTAGTCTTAGGCTAACTTGGTTGATCATTGGATTGTGAGTTTATATTATAAATTTATTTTATTATCTTTTAGGTGGCTGACCTAATTGTATAGGTATCGGGTTGGTATAAATATGATGTAAGATCTCTTTGTAGATTATGGTTATGGCGATGGGGTTATGGGTTATGCGACTACCTATGTGTGAATAAGATTATAATCATATGTAAAGGTTTTGGTCGATCATAGGTGATCAAATTGTGTTGGTAAAAGAGGTTTAAGACCTTTGGTATTGAGCTTAACCGGAACTGTACTCAGGCATAGGAGATGTTATTCTTGCAGTTCACTCTTCTTTCTGGATTGTAGTCTGGATTTATTTTGTAGTAAATGAGGCTCCTTTTGTGATGAGCAGTGCGCTCTAGGCTATTGGCCTTCCTGCATGTGTAGGCCCCTCTTTTTGTAATCACATACTTACTGCAGAAGTATTATCTGACTATGGGTAGGCTTCCCACCGTGGTTTTTCCCTTTACCGAGTTTTCCAAGTACAAATCTTGGTGTTATCTTTTGTGGATGGTTGGTAAATGTTTTGTGGTTTATATTTGTGTTTAATTGTTATATCTTCTATTCTGGCATTTGGTTTATGTATTCTGGTAATAAGGTTTTAATGATTAAAGTTCTATAATTTGTTGACAACTAATTCACCACCCCCCCCTCTCAGTTGTCCACCTGTTATCTATGTTGTCTAATAATTGGTATCAGAGCTTGGTCCTCTCTACATAAGCTTAACCGCTTGAGGAAGATCCTATGGCATCTAGTAGTTCAAGTTCATCTATAGTTGTTTCCCGGAGAGAAATTCCTAGGCTTGATGGAACAATTTACAGAGTATGGAAGATTCAGATGGAGACTCATCTAAGATGTCTTGGTAAGGAGATTTGGGAGATCACTGAGAAAGGATATACACCTCATAATCAATCATCTGGAAATCCTCCTCCAGCAGGCCTGGATAAGGACATTGAAAATGATTGTAGAGATAGAGAAGCTCTTGTGTATGCACTTTCTAATCAACAAGTTATGGGGCTAACTGACAAATCAACTACAAAAGGTATATGGGATAAATTGGAGACTCTGAATGAAGGTGACCCTACTATTATAATTGCTAAACTTGATGGTTACCGAGTGAGATATGATAACCTGAAGATGGAAGAAGATGAAAGGATTGCTGCTTTTATGGAGAGAGTTAATGAAATTATTCTGGGAATTCAGTGTTGTGGTGGATCTCTGAGCAAAGATGAAATAGTTTCTAAAGTATTGAGAGCTTTGCCACTGGCTTACAAGATGAAGGCTACTACAATTAATGATTTGAGAATAATGGAAAACACCTCTATTGATAGGGATACCTTGGTTGGGAAGTTATCTACTTTTGAGCTTGAGGAATTTGATCCTTCTGGAGTTGTAAAATCTGAACAAGCTTTTCATGCATCTACATCATCTATCGGAAAGATTGATTGGAAAGCTTTATATGCTAAGGAATTAGAGGAAATGAAGGAAGAATATGAAGAGTTTGAGAAAATTGAAGCCCTATTTTCTAGAAGAGTACCTAAAGGTCCGGCAAGAAGTAAGTATGAAGGAAAATCACCTTTTAAATGTTTCGCATGTAATTAGATAGGTCATTTTGCATCTAGATGTCCCGAAAGGAATTCAATATTTGAGGAAAGAGCTAGAAGATCTTTTAGGCCTAACCATGATTATTAGAATAAGCATGAGTACATGAGGAACAAAGACAAATAATGCTACTATGTGGATGAGGAAGGTGTGACTCATTCTGATGATGAACCAACACAAGATTTCACTAGTGGATCTGGCAATGGAAAGGAATGGGTATTCTTGGCTATCAAGGAAGATGATCTGATACCTGAAGAAAAGGCCATTGCTGCTAAAGTTAAATACAAGGATGAATGGGTGATAGACAGTGGATGTTCACATCATATGACTAGAGATAAAAGGAAGTTCTATATTTGCAAGAATTTGATGGCAGTCTGGCTAGATTTGGAGATGACAAAGCATGCATGATCAAGGGAAGAGGAACTATATCATTGGATGGTAAGCATAATACTGGTAATGTTTATTATGTTGAAGGTTTAAGGCATAATCATTTGAGTGTAGGACAATTGGTGGATAAGGGATTTTAGTTACAGTTCAAGGATGGAAAATGCAAGATTATCAACAGATCTGGATTGGAGATTACAACTAGTACTCAAACTAAAGGTAACATCATTCATTTGAACTATAGTGGGAAGACATGTTTGATTGCACAAATTGTTGAGAGTTGGCTATGGCATAAGAGGTTGTGTCATGTGAGTTTTGATTGCATTGTAAATATCAGTTCTACTAAGGTAGTTAGAGATATACCTAAGATTGCGAAGCCCTATAATCTGGTATGTAAGGAATGTCAAATGGGAAAGCAAGTCAGAACTTCTTTTAAGAGTATACAAGAAAAATCTAATGATGTTCTTGATCTTATTCATACTGATTTGTGTGGTCCTGCTAGAATAAAAAAAATTCAGTGTGAGAGATATTTTATGTTAATCATTGATGACTATTCTAGAATGATGTGGGTTACTTTTCTAAGGGAGAAATCTGAAGCATTTGAAAAGTTTAATATATTTAAAGCTAAAGTTGAGACAGATACAGGATTGAAGATTAAATGCTTAAGGTCTTATCAGGGTGGAGAATTCGCATCTGGTCAATTTAACAGTTATTGTGAAAAGAATGGGATAAGGAGACACTTATCTGCACCCTAAACACCTCAGCAAAATGGAGTTGTGGAAAGTAAGAACAAAACTATCTTGGATGAAGCTAGAACTATGATTATGGAAGATAATCTGTCTCATACCTACTGGAGAGAAGTTGTGAGCATGGCGGTATACACATTCAACAGAGTTCATATCAAAGGAGACATCGGTAAGTCACCTTATGAGTTATGGTTTGGTCATACACCTACAGTTAAGTATTTCAGAATCTTTGGTAGTAAATGTTACATCAAAAGAGATGATTCCATTGGAAATTTTGATCCTAGATGTGATGAAGGGATATTTCTTGGTTATTCTAATGAAAGCAAAGCATATAGATGTTATAACAAAAGATTGCAGAGAATTGTGGAGAGCACTAATGTCAAAGTGGATGAGCTGAACAGAAGTCAAATCAGAACTTATAAGAGAGAACCCGTAGTGGAAATGATCATAACTAAACTGGTAGCGCCTACACAGGAAAGTAACTGAAGATCAAAGCAAAGGAACAGAAAATCAAAAGACTCATAAGTATATTAGGTTAAATCATTTAGAAGATTAGATCATTGGAGACAAGAATAAAGGAGTGATGACAAGAAGAAGGTTTTCAGCTGATGAGGTATGTTTAATTTCTCAAGTTGAACCGACATTAGTAATTGAAGTTGTAGTCACATATATATGTCCACTTAATTAAATGAATATTTACTATTTATTTGATTATTTAACCATCAATAATCAGTTAATTGATATTAATTAATTCATCATCAACCCCTTCTCCTATTAACTAAATAAATTATTCAATTTATTTAAATTACTTCATTAAGTCAAACTCAAAATCAATTAAATAAATAAAGCACGTATTTATTTAATTTAACCCCTTTTCCTCTTTTAAATAAATAATAAAATATTTATTTGAATCCCTAAGCTGCCCCCCCCCACTTGCATTCTCCTACAAATGCAAGTTGCAACCACAATTGAAATAAATTAATTTTATTTTAATTAAAATTATATTTTCCCTCACCCACCAAACCCACTTGCAATCCTAAATCCCCTTTTAGACTCTTCTAACCGCTTTCTAAATTTTTCTAACCATTCCTAATTAGCCTAATCACCCTCCCTAATTATTGTCACATCCCTAAGCAACTTGAAGTCACTTCTCAAAGCCTCCAAAGTCTTTGAAAATCATTTAATGCTTTATGTCTCCAACAAGTTAACCCCTAAAGTCTTCCAAACCATAAAAGGTTCTTACATAACCATTAATGGCTCTTACATAACCATTTATGGTTAATTCCACTTGCCCACATGGTTAGAGGATTTACCTCTAACTCAACCTCCATTTGACTCATGGGTCTCTTCAAGAATTTATTGCTTTGACCATGGTTATCCTCACTAACTCTTGCACAAGAGTTTATCCATTGGATAAAGGCATTATTCATTGGATAATGGCTTTATTAATTCAACTCAACACTAATCTTATCTCCCAAGATAACCTTCAAGTCATGTCAAGCATCTAATGCTTCTTCCCTCTCCTCTCAAGCCATCTCATGATGAGATTTTTCATGCTGGGATTGGGTTGAAAACCTTCATATGGATCATAAACCCATCAATCCTGGCCCTTGTTGAGATTACTCAATCTCAATCATCCATTTCTCTATTTTTCCTATAAATAGAGCCCATTCCTTCATAATCCAGATCCAGAAATATTGTATGCATCTAAGTTATAGTGAATTTAAGAGAGAACATTTAGGAACATAGTTACTTTGTTCTTCTTTTGGTTAAAATTGACAATAGCTTAATTAACTCATTTTCTCTCATTCCTAGCTAGCTTGCATTTGCATAATCTCATAATCGTTTTCAATCTTGAATCTCCATAAGACTTCTATAGTAGTGCAAGGATGAGAGCTACACTCATGTGGAACTTGGAGAGGAGAGGAACAAGGGAGGAGCAGCTATGAACATATTGGCTAGCATTTGGAGGAGTGTAGTGTATCTCTTTTGTATTTGAATGCTTTCCATTACATGTTTAATATCTCTCTTGATATGCTTGCTTAGGATAGTCTTTCATTTCTGACACTAACACTAACGTTTGAATTGCTTGTGTTGTGTTTCCTAACAATCTATCCTATTTTGCAGTGCATCAGAAGCATGTAAAGATGAATGTTGGATGAAAGCTATGGAAGAGGAATTAGATCAGATAGAAAAGAATAATACACGGACTTTAGTTCCCCGACCTAAAAAATAAGAATGTTATTGGGACTAAATGGATTTTTAGGAACAAATTGAATGAAGATGGACAAGTTGTGAGGAATAAGGCTACATTGGTTTGTAAAGGATATTCTTAGAAGGAAGGAATCGATTATGATGAGACTTTTGCTCTGGTAGCTAGGATTGAAGTTGTGAGATTATTTCGTGCTTATGTTGCCCATAAGAACTACAAGGTTTATCAGATAGATGTTAAATGTGCATTTCTGAATGGAGATATTGAAGATGAAGTTTACATTGAGCAGCCTGATGGATTTTCACTTTCAGATGACAAAAACATGGTTTTCAGGTTAAGGAAAGCTTTATATGGATTGAAACAAGCACCTAGAGCTTGGTATGCAAGATTCGATAAATATCTTTTGAAGCTTGGTTTCACTAAAGGTAATGCTGACAGTAATTTATATTATAAGATCATTGATGATGACATATTGATTGTTGAAGTCTTTGTTGATGATATCATTTTTGGAGGTGAGGATAAGATATGTATGGAATTCTCTGATAATATGAAGAATGAATTTGAGATGTCTATGATTGGGGAGATGAAATTTTTCTTAATTTTGTAGATTACTCAGGCTGATAAAGGTATTTTCATCTGTCAAACTAAGTATGCTAGGGAGTTGTTGAAGAAATTTGGTATGGAAAATTCTAAACCAGTCGGTACTCCTATGGTTACATGTGAGAAATTGACAAAGAAAGATGCATCAGCACTGATAAATCCTACAAGGTATAAGTCTATGATTGGAGGTTTGTTATATCCGACTCAGAATAGACCGGATATAATGAATGCAATCTGTATTGTATCAAGATATCAAAGTGATCCTAGAGAGAATCATGAGAGTACGATGAAAAGGATTTTTAGGTATTTGCAAGGAACAAATGAATATGGTTGGTGGTATCCTAGAAATGATGGTTTTACACTATGTGCATATACAAATACAAATTGGGCTGGAGATGTTGATGACTGAAAGAGAACATCTGATGGAGTTTTCTTTCTTGGAAAGAAACTTGTTTCATCGATCAACAAGAAGCAGTCATGTACCTCTTTATCTATTGTTGAAGCTAAGTATGTTGTTGTTGCTACTAACTATACACAAGTTCTATGGATGAAGCAAATGTTGAAGGATATAAAGGTGGATTGTTATGAACCGGTGGTTATTCACTATGATAACTCTGTTGCTATTGACATATCAAAGAATCTGGTAATTTATTCTAAGACAAAGCACATATCTATCAAGTACAACTTTTTGAAGGACAAGGTGGAAGCAAATGAAGTCAGACTGGTTTATGTGAACACTAAAGAGCAGATAGTAGATATCTTCACTAAACCATTTCCTAAGGAATCATTTTTTTTCTTTGATGTTTATGTCAGATTTTTGGCATTGATGTCAAAGGGGGAGAGATATATGTGAAAAATAGAGCTTAAGAGAATATCAGTCAAAGGGAAGAGATTAGATCTTAACATGGATATCATTCATAGGGGGAGTTTGTTAACTTTATTATAATATCATCTTATGGGAGATTGTTGGTTGTCTTCCTTTGGGGGAGACTTGTTTGGCATTTCTTGGCACTTGGATGTTTTTCACATCTAGTGTTGTCATCAATGCCAAAGGGGGACATTGTTGGAAAATTGGAGGAATTGATTATGTCTTGCATTGATGTTTTGTCATTGATGGCAACACCGGTTGTTTTGGTTGTTTATCGGTTTCCGATAGAGCGGTTGGATTATGATATATATCTGGTATGCTCCAATATGCTTTGGTTTATGGAATTGGTTTGGATCTGTCATTTATGCTATTTAGATGTGTATCACGATCAATTGGTTGAGGATTTGATGACTCAAGAGCTATGATTTGTTCTAGTAAGCCTTTTGGTCACCGAAAAGGGTTTTACCGGCAGAGCTTTGTTGAAGATCTTTTGATGCACTTGATAAGTGGTGTTGGTGTGGCTTCTAGATGGCTTTCAGGATGTTGTTGGTTATCTTGTTTGTATTCATGTTGATTGGTGGTTTTGCATTTAGGACCGGACCTAATGCTATCTTATTCTGCTAGGTTATGGATCGATTTATGTAATGTGTTGGTGGATGTTCCCGACGCGTTACCAGTTGGATCTATTGATTGGATTATGTTGTTTTGGTCTTAGGCTGACTTGATTGATCATTGGATTGTTGGTTTATATTATGAATTTATTGTATTATATTTTAGGTGGCTCAGATAATTGTTTAGGTCTCGGGTTTGTATAAATATGATGTAAGATCTCTTTGTAGATTATGGTTATGGTGATGGGTTTATGGGTTATGTGACTATTTATGTGCGAATAAGGTTGTAATCATATGTAGAGGTTTTGGTCGATCATAGGTGATAGAATTGGGTTGGTGAAAGAGGTTTAAGACCTTTGGTATTGAGCTTAACCAGAATTGTACTCAGGCATAGGAGATGGTATTCTTGCAGTTCACTCTTCTTTCCAGATTGTAGTCTAGATTTATTTTGTAGTCAGTGAGGCTCCTTTTGTGATGAGAAGTGCGCTCTAAGTTGTTGGTCTTCCTGTATATACAGGCCCCTCTTTTTGTAATCATATACTTACTGCAGAAGTATGATTTGACTATGGGTAGGCTTCCCACCATGGTTTTTCCCTTTACCGGGTTTTCCACGTACAAATTTTGGTGTTATCTTTTGTGGATGGTTGGTAAATGTTTTGTGGTTTATATTTGTGCTTAACTATTATATCTGTTGTTTTGGTATTTGGTTTATGTATTCCATTAATAAGGTTTTAATGCTTAAAGTTCTATAATATGTTGACAACTAATTTTGCCCCCCTCTCAGTTGTCCACCGGCTATCTGAGTTGTCTAACAGTCATGTCACAAACCCAAGCATTGCATTGCACAACACAAGGAGACCAAGGGTGCACACTTTGCAACCATCCCCCCCCCTAGCGCAAGTGAGGGGTTTGAACCTGTGACCAAGCTCTGATACCACTTGTTATAAGTGTGGTTGGTGTTGCATCAAAAGATCAACTTGTTAATGCACAATACAACCACTAAAATTATAGAATCCATAGGAGGTGGTTAGCCATGTCACAAACCCAAGCGTTGTGTTGCATAGTACAAGGAGACCAAGGGTGCACACCTTGCAACACCACCATCATAAGTATTGAATATCTAATGAATAATTATTGTTTCCAATAGTAAAGTATTTTCAAATAAGAAAGATTATGAAACAACAAATTTAGGGTTAAGAATAGTGTAAACCTCTTTATCTTTAAGATATAACCCTTATTTTAAGATTTCGATAAAATAGTTGTGTAATTTACTTTATTTAAAAAATAAATGCAATAAATAACTAAGTTATCTCATTAGCCAATACCTAGCTAAGGGACCTTGGGGTAGTCATTTTCCATTTTGGGTTTTAATTTCCTTTTAAGAGAGGTGAGATACCAAATATCGCATCTAAGTTGAGGACATGCATACCAAGAAACTCCTCAACACATAGTACTTCTAATTAATTATTTTGATGTGTCTACTTCTTACCACATTATGTGATATCTTCGTATCAATAAATGTTATTTTTGGTGAAGCTACCACTAGTTGTGTTGTGGCATATCCATACATTGTGCATGCTAGCTCTACCATGACCATGTGGACAAATAAGTATCAATTTTTTAAGTTGATTAGATTAAATTTTAGGCACCACAACTATCATGTTCATAGTTGTTTCCTACCAAAGAGACAAGTTGCCACTACCAACAATAGAAACATGATAGCTTCATATTACAATATGTTCACCAGTTACAATAGAAAACATTAGAAAGGAATGTGTTGTTACTCACATAAGTGTGATGATACCATTGATTTATTCTTCCCAAGTTAACATGTGGTCCTATTTAAACTTGTTTCAAAAAAGTTATCACAAATTGGAGCATATCATTTATATGCCATTGCTGTAGTGTGTGATTCCATCTACCATTTGTTGAATCATTCCTTTTTCCCTAGATTAAAATTCTAAAATAATAAAATTTACAAGCAATATCTACACAGGTTAAATGTAATTAAGAGCATCTAGAGGGTAAAATTTCACCATTACTATGCCAAAGTAGAGTTTTTATAGGTAATGTAGGTAATTAGATTTCTCCCAATTATCAAATTTGAGGTATATTGGTTTCTTTCACAAATTAAGGGTTTTTATGTGAGTTATCTAAAAATCAAATGAATGTTTAAACCCCAACCCAAATTTACAATGTCTTCCCAATTATTAAAGATACAACCTTCCCATGGTTTAATGGACCAATTCCCTTTTATTCTTGAAAGATTCAAGAAAACGTCAAGAAAAGGAGTTCTAACTAACCATCTATGTGAAGCAATGAAGTATATGAGGGAAACTAATATTCCTAGTATAGGTTGGGATTTATTATGAATATTTCTTCAATAAATATTTTTATCGTAGAGGTTTGGCTTGGCCAAGATTGTAGTAACAAATGGCCTCCTCAATAAAGACATACTAAGTTATTTGTGTAGATAGTATAACCCAGAATCCAAAGAGGTTAAAGCTATAGAAAGGGGGGTTTGTTGGTTACAAATAATTAATAAGAATTAATTTTAAATCAAGCCCTAACACAAATTAGAAAACTAACCTAATAGAATTTTCTAGTAAATATCATAGGGATAAACTGAACTTTAGAGCAAAATAGTTGTTGATCATAGACCAAGGGCTAACAAAAATGAAAAGCTATAATAAGAGAAAGTAAAATATGTATGATGGTGCTTATCGTTGACATCCAAAATTCCCATGTTAATTTAGGCTTTTTTATAATGATTTATTTGTGGTTGGGAGTATTCATAAGGCCATAATGAGCTTCCAACAAAGTGATCCACCTTGTACTTTTAGGTGCTACTCAATTTTATGCCACATCCTACTAAATATTTTTTTCTAATGAATGGGATAAAACAATGGGGAGCAACATGTGTTTGACTTGATCGCTAAGGGACATGTATTGCCAATTCAAATGCAAACGATGCATATGAATATGCATTGTGTCACTACCAACTATTACATTTTAGAGGATTTATGTATCATTCCTATCCTAAATAATCATCAATATCATAGGAAGAGGATATTTTATTGAATGATCAATTTTCTAAAACCTTTGACTTTTTCTCTCAAACAAAAGTTGATTTTAATCAAGATAATTGGATATATCATTATATATGCACTATCATAAGGATTTATGGTGCACAAATTGAACCCCATAAATTGCTCATGTTTGTATCTGACATAGTTGCCTTTTTGGAAATTATGTGGCAAATGCATGAAACTAACAAGGTTCACTTCAAGCACATAAGGCTAGACTTTTACCCTCACTAATGAAAGTAGGGGATATACTATGCTATTAAAGAAGGTTATGATCTTTTGGTATGAAAAATAAGGAGTTTTTGAAATTGGATGATAAAATAAATCATGACTTGAAAGGCTTTCTCAATATGTGGAGGCAAAGTGTAGGCAAAAATGGTTACAAGCATGAGTATTGTGAAAGAGAGGAATTAATGAGGAATCACCTCAACAAGGAAGAGAGGGATCTGAAAAGAGAAAATATGGGAATAATTGTAATGGATGAGTTGAGGAGAGAGTTGGATGATCCTTGATACCAAGGGGCTTTCTGAAAAATAAATAATCCAATACAAAGGCTTCGTGTCCTACTACAAAATGTAGAGATATTGGGAGTAATGTCTCCAATCTTGACACCCCTACGACATGAAATTACTTTCCCATTGGAGATGATCAAGAAGTTTATGAGGATGAAATACCTATGGTAAGGGATTCTCCTAATACTGTGTGACCACAAAGATATCCAAAGGAAACTAATCAAATAGATAAAATAAAGGACCATATCAAAGAATTAGTTGATTACTCTAAGACTAAAGAGATAGGTGAGCATATTCTTGATGTACTTAATATTTCATTCAAAGCCATGAGAAATTTTATAATCAAGAAGCATATGCTCGTTTATTGATTGTGGTCGTTGAAAAGAATCCTATAATATAGAATGTGAGAAAAAAGTCCATGTGAAGGATTTGACTTATGAAGAATTTGTGAGAACGAAGTTTAAGTCACTTGTGTTCATAGTGAAGATTAAATCAACAATGATAAATAGCTACTTAGGGATAAATGTGTTCCCTTTCCTATGAGTAGTATGTTGCTCAAAATTTAATAATGGAACTAGATATGAAAGTTTATAAAATTACTCCTTTGTAGGGAAAGAAGCTTATGCATGATAGTGATTTCCTTTTGTTACCTATATGGGATATTAATTCTCAAATTGCCCTAGACACCATTAAGAGAGATAGGAAGTTCAAATGATGTTTTTCAAGATGTTGATCAAATGAAAATTTTCTATTTTGATTTAGAATTTCATCCAAATTATAGAACTTTGGCAATATGGGTCATTGCTCCTAAATACAGCAAACCAAATTTAAACCAAATCCCTCAAGAATCAAGAGGAAATTTGATAGTTATGTGAGTAGGAGATACATCCATCCCAAAAGCCTATAGTTTTGCAATAAATACAACCATGTTTAATGAAGCCACTACAAAAAATTATAGGTTGATTTTAATAAGTTGCTAGAAGAACATGTCAAATTGTTAAGTGTATTTAATGAGGAAAGGGCTAATATTAAAATATTTATGCTTCAAACTTTAGTATCCAAAACACTTTAAAAAGAAGGATATCAATATTAATCATGCAACACAAATGCATTTTCATGTTGCTAGTTCTCCACATGGGGACTTCACTAAATAGGCAATATCATATCACGTGCGTTCATATTGGGGGATTAATATCCAAAAAATGAGGGTGCAGTATATTCCCCATCAGTGAAAATAGGGGGTTTTAATTTGGGGTATGAAAAAATGCAATATTTTGTGCAAATAGGGGGGCTTTTAATTCAGGTTGTGTATTGGGAGGGGGTGGGAAAAAGGGATTTTAGGGAAATCTTTTTTGAAAATAGGGGGATTCTTTAGTATGTCATTAACATAGGTGTTATAACTCAGGTTCACTAAGTGAAGCCCCGTGTGGTGGTTTTCCAATTGTCTCTTAGTAGATGTCTAAAAAAATTCAGATCATGATGTGTTGATTCAATCATTTCCAAAATCTTGTCCTAAATTATTTTTTCTTCACTAAATTACTACTCATATCCATCATTGCAACATTTTTTTTAGTAAAAATTTGATCATTGCTAACATGAAACATATGACAAACATTCTAAGTATTTGATGAAATGTTGATTGTATGAGATCTTCAATGTAGATAATAAGGATATGTTCTATTTGGTTTATTCTTGTACTAGCATATAGAAATAAATGGATCAATTTCTAACTCTTTTGTTGATGCTTTTCCAACAAATTTTGACAAAAATGGTGGTGGATGATGTTGTCTTTAAATGGATTGTTGAGAACCCTTCAAATGGAAAATAGTCAACAAAAGCATAACTTGAGAGTTGGAGAAGAGAATAAAGCTAAGTATTTCGATAGCTATACAAGTGAGGTTGCTATTTCGAAAGGAAAAATGTTGAGTGCTTCAAATGTCATAGAGGATGGGAAGACAAATTCGACAGGACCCTCACACTTCAGATATTTGCCCATCCCTTTCTACTCTTGAAGCCTCTCGTCATCTAAATGATCATGGGATGCTAGCTTGTCCCCTTAAATCACATGCACAATACGTAAGCTATCCAAAAATGTCATAAAATGCATACTGGATCCTTTCAACTCCACAAAGATCACAATAATGTTGAAATAGTGGTAAGATTTTGGGGTCGTAAGCCTGCTTTTCACTACCATTTATCTTAGTTGTGCTTTATAACATAAGGAAATAAAGCAATTTTGGGACTGACCATCTACAAAAGTAGCCAAAGAGATTCCAAACTATTGCATGCAAATTAAGGGGCAACTATCAGTGCAGGGTAATTATGCTGATAAGGTAATGTCGATGTGTGTTTTATGCACATACAAACACAGAATAAAATACCAAAGTATTTTACCCTCTCTTGAAAAAAATCACCTCAAATGCTAAATATATGATCAACTAAGATGATTCCAAGGTTTCTACGGTCACTTCTTGACATGTGGGTAACTAAATGACTTAATCGGATATGTTGTTTCCACTTGGGGACTTACATAATTATTCAAACTTGGAGTTCTTTTCATGAATCTGGAATTGGAATAGGTTATGTCGATGACTAAGGATTTTGCACTGTAGCTCTTGATCTAATCTGACAAAGATTTAAAAAGAAAAGGACAAAAGGAATAGGGTTGAGGAATTCTAATATAAAACCTAGAATGCAAAAAAATAGTGAATGATTTAATGGAATCCTACTAGGCAAGGTCACACTATCAAATGAACAAAACGACACAAGCTTAGTACAATCATCTAAGGTAAATATCATAGATGTTTGAATTATTACCATCAAACATTAATACCATCAAGACAATGTTGGATTATTGGGGAGATTGTTGGATTTGGTTGACCATTGTTGCTACTAGGATATTTTGTTGTCATTGATGTCAACATATTCCTGTGAGTTATTTCGGTGAAGAGTTTTTGATCCAGTTTTGTAGTTTGGTTTTGCTGATGACTGTTTTGTAGAACCCAGTAGTTCCTGCGGTATATTCCGATGTGACCAGATCTTGTGTTGAGACTTTGGATTATTGTTTGGGATGATCTTTTTTATCTTCAATTTAGATGGTTTATGATTTGGTGCTCCGCAAGTTATCTTTCCTCGTGATAGTTGTTGATTGGTTGTGTTCTTGAGCTTTGAGACATTGACTGATGATGATTTGAAAAGAGGTGTTGGTGCAACTGTTTCAGATGATTCTATCATTCTTGTTGGTGTTTCCTAGTCATATCCTATTTGTTTTGGTGATCCGCATTGATCGTTGTGCGATTTGTTGATTATTTCTATGAACTGGTGATGATTTGTGTGTTATGCAGTATTTATGGTGGTGTAGCATGTTGTGGTTGATCTTGGCAGGATTTTTTGGTGGATGTAATCATTTCGTAATTTGAATTAGGTCCATGCTATGTAATGTAAATCATAATATTGGTTCAGTGGTCGATTCTTGTATCGTGTGATGTATTTTTTGTAATTGTGAGTTGAGGGTTGACGGTTTAGCCGACCTTGTTATCAAGGTTGATGATTTGTATATATAGGTGAGATGCTTATGTAATTTAGGTGTCGGTATTGTGTCTGCATTATCAGAGAGAGGTGAATGTGAAAACAAATATATATCATTCAGTGAAGTGTTGAGGTGTGTTTGGTGTTGCAGAGAAGACAATTGTGCTTAACCGGAATTATCATCAGGCATTTGTAGATGCTATCATTGCAGCTCATTCCTTCCTTATTGTAGTATGAATCATATTGTAAGTTAGTGAAACTTCCTTGAGGGTTGTAGCCTTCCGGGCAAATATCTTTGATCAGTGATCTCTAGGCAGTGTGCCTAAATGCATGTGCATTCCCCATTGTAATATTTTCACATACTATTGCAGAGTATCATCTTACTGAGGGTAGGTTCCCACTGTGGTTTTTCCCTTAACCGGTTTTTCCACATCAAAGTCTTGGTGTTGTGTGTTGTGCTGTTAATTTTCTTATCTATTTATTGTTGCAGTCTATAACTTTATGTTTTGGAGTTTAATTTATTGTGATCCGAATATTGATTACCCCCCTCCCCCCCTCTCAGTCTTCCTTCTTGATTGCTGCTAACAATTGGTATCAGAGCTAGATCCTCCGGTAGAAGCTTAATCGCTTGAGGAGGTCTAGGAAGGTAGCTCAAGGTATTATTTTCAAGAAGGATAGATTGAGGTTTGATGGAAGCAACTGTACTGTGTGGAAGAGATGGATGGAGGTGCATTTGAAATTTCTTGGAGAAAATTATTGGAAGATTACTAAGAATGCCTATGTTATTCCTCATAATGGACCATCCACTCCTTATGAGGTTAAGGAAGTTGAATATAACATCAAAGTGAAGGAAGCATTACTTAGTGCCCTGACTGATTCTAAAATGACAAATGTTATGGAACTTCAGACTGCACATGAGATTTGGGAGAAGCCTTAAATCCCACATGAAGATGATAGTCAAGTGAAAGTTGCTAAGTTGCAGAGTTTAAAAGGAAAGTATGAGACATTGAAGATGGGAGATGATGAGAACATACATTCATACATGGCTAAGGTGAATGAGCTTGTCCTTGTTATTAGATCTGCTGGTGGAAAGATTGAAGAAGATGAGATTCTTGCTAAGGTGTTGAGATCTTTGCCTCTTACTTATAAACATAAGGTTGCCACTATTGATGAAATCTGGAGTGTAACTACAGTGACAAGAGATGTGTTGGTTGGAAAACTTGTTGCATTTGAGCTGAGCAAATTTGGAGAATCACATGGAAAGTCTGAGACAGCATTTAAAGCATCAGCCTCTGTATCTGGTAAGCAGAAATATGATCTTGATGAGTGCAGGATATCCATATATAAAAGAGAAAGAAGAGAGATAGCAGAGCAAGAAAGAGATCTTGATGAGCTTGAAGCATTGATTGCCCGGAGATTGCCTAAAGGTGTCGATAAGTATGATGGAAAGTTTCCCTTGAAATGTTTTTTCTTGTAATAAGATAGGACATTTTGCTTCTAGATGCCTAGAGAGAATGGCTAAGTATGACAGACATGATAAGTTTGATAAGTTTGATAGGAATTATAGATATGAGAAGCTTAAAAAGTATGATAATCCTTATAAATCTAACTAGAAGTTTAGGAACCAAAAGAATTGTTATTATGCTACAGATGAAGGTGTTACAAGATGATGAATCAGAAGGAGATGAAGTTGTTTTTATTGCCATTAAAGAGGATAGACCTATACCTATTGATTCCACTAGTTATTTTGTGGAGGAGAAACCTTTGGTTGCAAAGGTAGAAGAAAAGGGTGAATGGGTGATTGACAACGGTTGTTCACATCATATGACCAGTGACAAAATAAAATTTGTAAGCATGGAAAGGTATGATGGTGGAATAGTTAGATTTGGTGATGACAAACCTTGTGTAATCCATGGGAGAGGTTCTATTTCTTTTGATGGTAAGCATAACACTGATGATGTTTTGTATGTTGAAGGTTTGAAGCATAATCTTTTGAGTGTTGGATAGATGGTTGATAAGGGTTATGATCTACAATTCAAAGATGGTAAATACAAGATATTGAATGCCTCTGGTATAGAGATTGCATCTGAAACTAAGACTGAAGGTAACATTTTTCATTTGAATGTTGGTGAGAAAATTTATTTGATTGCGAAGATAGATGAGAGTTGGTTATGGCATAGAAGAATGTGTCATGTAAACTTTGATTCATTGATCAAGATCAGTTCTACACAAGTTGTTAGGGATCTGCCTAAGATTATTAAACTTGTTAATCTGGTATGTAAGGAATGTTAGTTGGGTAAGCAAACAAGGATTTCTTTCAAGAGTAAACAGTATACATCTGATGGATTGTTAGATCTTGTGCATATTGATCTGTGTGGACCTACAAATGTTAGAAGTGTGCAGGGTGATAGATATTTTAGGCTGCTAATTAATGATTATTCCATAATGATGTGGGTTGTCTTTTTTAACGAAAAATAAGAAGAATTTGAGAAATTCAAGATATTCAAAGCTAAAGATGAAATTGAGTCCAGATTGAAGCTGAAGTGTCTGAGATCTAATAGAGGTGGAGAATTTTGTTCTGATGAGTTCAATTCTTTCTGTGAGATGCATGGAATTAGAAGAAAGCTATCTAGTCCTAAGACCCCATAGTAGAATGGGATTGTTGAAAGGAAAAATTGTACTATTTTAGATGATGCAAGAACTATGTTGATTAAAGGAAATGTTCTAAAGGTCTACTGGAAAGAATTTATTAGCACTGCAGTCTATACATTCAATAGAGTTCATATCAAAGGTGATACCGATAAGACCCCTTATGAGCTTTGGTTTGGTCATGTTCCTACTGTGAAATATTTTTGTTTTTGGTAGCAAATGCTATATCAGGAGAGATGAGGATATTGGAAAATTTGATGCTAGAAGTGATGAAGGTATCTATTTGGGATATTCTACAAATAGAAAACCCTACCAGTGCTATAACAAGAGACTAAGAAAGATAGTTGAGAGTGCAAATGTGAAGGTGGATGAAAATCTTGGGAAGGAGATCAGAGCTTATGATGAAGGTCAACATGTTGTTTTAGCTCCTATTCATCCTGAAGAGCCTAATAAGAATGATCTGGAAGAGATCGTGAATCTGGATGTTGCTGCTGGTGATGATGTGCAAGAACCTAAAGAACAGAACAATCAGAAGACTCTGAGGTGCGTCAAACTAAATCATTTTGAGAATCAGATTATTGGTGATAAGAATAAAGATTTGATGACTAGAAGAAGGTTAGTTGCAAAGGAAGTATGTTCGATTTCTACAGTTGAACCTAAAGATGTTGTTGAAGCCTTTAAAGATGATAACTGGATTAGAGCCATGGAAGAAGAGTTAGATCAGATTGAAAAGAACAATACTTGGGAATTTGTGCCTAGACCTAAGGATAAAAATGTTATTGGTACTAAATGGGGTTTTAGGAATAAAATGAATGAAGTCGGTGAAGTAGTCAGAAATAAAGCCAGACTGGTCTGCAAAGGATATTCACAGCAAGAAGGGATTGATTATGAAGAAAAATTTTCTCTGGTTGCCAGAATTGAAGTTGTTAGATTGTTGCTTGCTTATGCTGCTTATAAAGATTTCAAGGTATATTAGATGGATGTCAAATCTGCATTTTTGAATGGTGATCTAGAAGAAGTTTACATTGAACATCCTGATGGATTTTCACTATTAGATGATGGAGACATGGTATGTAAGTTGAGTAAAGCATTTTATGGATTGAAACAAGCTCCTAGAGCCTGGTATGCTAGATTAGACAAATACTTGCTAAAATTAGAATTTATCAAAGGTGTTGTTGATAGTAATCTGTACTTTAAGATTGAAAATGATAACATTTTGATTATTGAAGTCTTTGTTTATGACATTATCTTTAGTGGTGATGATGATATGAGTATGAAGTTTGTCAGTGATATGCAAAAAGAATTTGAGATGTCTATGATTGGTGAGATGAATTTTTTCTTAGATTTGCAAATTGCACAGATAGGAGAAGGTATCTTTATATCTCAAACTAATTATGTGAAGGAATTGTTGAAGAAGTTTGGACTAGATAATTCCAAACCGGTTGGAACTCTTATGGTGACTAGTTGTAAACTGTCTAAAAATGATGAATCACTAAAGCTAATTAGAGTTTGTACAAATCTATAGTTGGTGGATTGTTGTATCTCACTCAAACTAGGCCTAACATTATGCATGTTGTGTGTATGGCTGCTAGATATCAAACTGATCTGAAGGAGAGTCATGACACTGCTATTAAAAGAATATTTAGATATCTAAAGGAAACTGAGGATTATGGTTTATGGTATCCAAAGATTGATGATTTCATGTTGTGTTCTTAAGATTGATGATTTCATGTTGTGTTCTTACACTGATTTAGATTGGGTTGGTAATGTTGATGATTGGAAGAGTACTACCGGTGGAGAATTCTTTTTAGGTAAGAAGTTGGTTTCATGGGCTAGCAAGAAATAAGATTTGGTATCTTTATCTACTATTGAAGCTAAGTATATTGTTGTTGCTAGTAATTGCACACAGATAGTTTGGATGAAGCAAATGTTGAAAGATATCAGAGTTATTTATGATGAGCCTACTGTTATATACTATGATAATTCCAATGCTATAAACATGTCTAAGAATATGGTGCAACATTAAAAAACTAATCATATATCAATCAAATATAATTACTTAAGAGAGCAAGTCAATTAATAGAAGGTGAAGCTGGAATATGTATCTACAAAGGAACAAATTGCTGATATTTTCACTAAACCTCTACCTGTAGATACATTTGTCTATTTGAGAGACAAGTTAGGGGTATCCACCCCTCCTGGTGAGAACTAGATGCATTGAGTTGCATCGATCCAGTGGAATTCAAAACCTTATTCTTTTATCTAGATTGATGAGTTGGTGTTGCTCCTCTGCTGGAGTAGTCTGTGTTATGGGAGAGAGATTTATGAGATTTCTGGTTATGTATTTTAGGGGGAGAGAATTTGGTTTTATGTTTTGGTGATATTTGGCATTTTTTTCAAAGGGGGAGAGAGATCATGTGAAAAACTACTTTATCTACCTTGATCTTAGTGGGAGTTTTGTTGGTGATATCTTATTTCTTTGCATTGATTGTTTTTCACATTCATATGTTGTCATCAATGCCAAAGGGGGAGATTGTTGGATTTGGTTGATCATTTATGCTCCTAGCATATCTTGTTGTCATTGATGTCAACATATTCCTATGAGTTATTCTGGTGAAGAGTTTTTGATCTGATTTTATAGTTTGGTTTTGTTGATCATTGTTTTACAGAATCTGGTATTTCCTCTGGTATATTCTAGCGTAATCAGATCTTGTGCTAATACTTTGGATTATTATTTGGGATGATCTTATGTATCTTCATTTTAGATGGTTCATGATTTGGTGCTCCGCAAGTTATCTTTCCTCGTGGCAATTGTTGATTGGTTGTGTTCTTGAGCTTTAAGACATTGATCGATGAAGATTTGATAAGAGGTGTTGGTGCAACTGTTCCAGATGATTCTATCATTCTTTTTGGTGTTTCCTAGTCATGTCCTATTTGTTTTGGTGATCCACATTGATCATTGTGCGAGTTTTTGGTGATTTCTATGAACCGATGATGATTTGTGTGTTATGCAGTATTTCTAGTGGTGTAGCGTGTTGCGGTTGATCTTGGCAGGATTTCTGGTGGATGTAATCATTTAGGCATTTGAATTAGGTCCATGCTATGTAATGTAAATTATAATATTGGTCTGGTGGTTGATTCTTGTATCATGTGATGTAATTTTTTTAATTGTGAGTTGAGGGTTGAGGGTTTAGTCAACCTTGTTTTAATTAATTAAAAAAATAGGTTTTTAGGACCCAAAACCTTTAACAAAAGAGATTAAGATAAGACACCAAAAAGTCCAGTGCTTAAGAACCACTTACAAAATGACTAGTGAAAAACTAGTAAACCAAAAGGATAGCTACACAAACAATAGCAAAGAAACAAAGAAGATGCTACATAGTTATTTTCTTCAGCAAGTCCTCCGTCTTTTTCACTAGCTCGTCGTATGTGGCTCCGACAGCTTTGAGGTCTTCCAGGTCCTTGTTAGGTTTCTTTTCCTTCTTTTTACCTCTGGTACAGGTTTTGGGACCTTGAGCTTCCCCTGTTCCTTCAGTATCCGGGTCAATATCCAGGATTTCCTTTTCTTCATCCAGTTTGTTGATGAGAGTGTTGGTGTTGTTAGCTGAAATCTTTAGGATGCTTAGACTCTATTCAGTAATGCTCTTCAAACACTCCTCAATTTTGCTGACTTTGCTTACAGTATCCGAGATAGTTTGGTCATTAGTGTCAGCAAGATTTTTCCTTTCCAGCAAATCCTTCTCTATTTTCTCAAACCTGGGGTTGAAGGCATCTCTTATATTTTTGGCTTTAGCAATGGTACTTTTCAGGTCCTCTATGTAATTAGCCATGGTCTTACCTTCCCTAGTATTGATGGTTTCCAAGATCAGAATTTTGTTGCAAAGTTTTTTGTTTTCGTCCACAGCTTTCTTGTAACCATTAATAAGCCACTCCATAGTATCCATGAAACCTTGCATACTCTCTGGTGGAGGGTTAGGGGGGGGTCAGCCTTACCAGGGGTTGTCTGTTCCTTTTTAGGGGTGTCCCAGATAGTGGTTGTGTCTTCAACCCTAATAGCCTCTTCCATGGTCACCTTCTCTAGACTTTGTTCGGCTTCCAAGGTCCTTACCTGCTTATGGACTTTTGGTTCCTTAACAATCTCCTCCTTCTTCTTATGTTTTTTCCTAGTTTGGGTGTGAGCTTTTGTCTTCTTCTTTAGCAATCCTTGAGTGTTCTCCTCCTCAGAGTCTTCCGAGACCTCCTCCTCCGAAGAAATGCTAATCTAGGATCTACCTTTAGGCTTTTTGCCCTTAGAGGAAGAAGGTCTTGTTTTGATGTGTTTCCTCTTCTTCCCACTTTCATAATCCAAAACATCCATGCTATCCTCAGTATCACTCGAAGGGTCACTGTCAAACTCCTCTTCCACTGAGAAGGCAGAATCAGAGCCCTCATCTTTAGAATCCACATGGGGTTGCATCTGGGCAATTTGGTTGGCCTTGAGATGGTCATAAATAAGGACCATTAGGCCTTGATGCATGGTAGTATCCCCCATAGGGTTCTCTTTGTAGGCCTTAATAGTAGCATTCATGAAGCAGAGCAGAAAATAGGGGAAATTAACCTTTTCATTGTGCCTAACATGATTCAATAGAATGAAGTGATAACCATAAACTTTTGTGAACCTACCATCTAATGTGATGTAGCGCATTAAAACAAAGAAGACCTCCCGCCAGGGTTTGACAAAAGCCCTAGGTGGGTAGTAGGTTTTGCTCAACTTTACCAGTCTTTTTTTCTCCTTCTCGGGTATCTGGGTATCTTTTGATAGCTTCCTTACTGACTTTCCTATCTTTGTAGAAGTTTCAATCTTCTCTTGTGAGGCCCATGGCTTGGGCAATTAGATCTTCATCAATTTCAACAATCTGGTCTCCCATTTTCAGCATACCCTTTCTCCAGTTTTTGTAGAAAAAACTGGTGACCGTGCCATCTCATCTGTGGAGTCTCTCCATGAATTTTGAGAAACCACCCTTCTACAAAATACCCCAAACCTCCTCCTTATGTTTCCATTCTTTACAGCTGCTTGGTTTGTATCACCTCCTGTTACCACCCATGTTGTCACTATTCAAAGCCAAATTTTGAAACTTGCAGAGAAAATTAGCTGGAGAACTTTTCGGAACTATCAAAGTTACCCAGAAAGTGTGGGAACTAATGGCATAGGTATTATAATGAGTGAGTCTCTCATTATTATAATGACTCGAAGTACTCCAATTAGTCCTTTTCATTATTATCCTATCCATCAAGAATCTTTGGAGTGCTTCTATATCGATCATTGAAAATGATTTGCCTGATATTTTCAGGGAGTCCTTGTTCTCCCGTCCACATAATCATTTCCTCTTTATTAACCGTCGCTTTGGCAGCCCAGTCAGTAGAGCCATTGGCCTCCCGGTAAATGTGGGAAATGTAGCTTTTTTCAAAAGTACTAATAAGATCTATACCAGTGATGATTATATTGTTGACCGACCATGAGGGTTTTGAGATCCCCTTAAGACATTTTATGATATTGTTTGAGTCCCCTTCAATCCATAGGTAGGGATAGTTCCATTTTTTAGCAAGGAGGATACCTTGGAGAGCTGCCATTGCTTCAGCTTTATTGTTAGTTTGGGTTCCAATAGGGACAACAACCATTTCCTTGCAAATTCCTTTGTCATCTCTAAGAACAGCTCCACAACCTGAAGGGCATGGGTTACCTTTGGCAGCAGCATCAAAATTAACTTTGAACCAACCAAAAGGGGGGGTTTGCCATATAGCTTCAAGTCTTTTATTATGGTTGGAGTTAGAACTATTGGTAATCTTCAGATTCCATGCACTTAAGATATTTGATTCCAGAGAGTTGTTCGAGAAACAAGGACCCTCAATGATCCCTATATTTTCCAAAATCGCCCATTGAATTTTCTAGAACACAATATCCTGATTGAAGGAGACATCCCTGAAGATTCAATTATTTCTTTATTTCCATAGACCCCACAGGATGTGAGGAAGAGATAGCTGCCACAAAGATCTCAAAAAGGAGTTAGTCCATTTTATATTCCAAGAGGAAAATAGATCACTGATAGTGTTAGGAAACACCCAGTCAATGCTAAAACTTTTAAGAAATCTATCCTAGACTGAGGCTGAGTAGGAACAGTGGATGGCAATGTGGTCCACAGACTCTTCTTCCTGAAGGCATAGAGCACATCTATTAGGGAAGGCAAAGCCTCTGCTTTTTAGGTTGTCAAGGGTCAAGATTTTCTTTTGGAGGATGGTCCAGAAAAAGAAATTGATTTTGGGGGTAAGACCCTTAATCCAGGCTTTTGACCAGTAAGGATTACCTGAAGGGGTGGGGGACAGGACACAATACATATAGGAAACAATTAAAGTACCTTTGGGATCATGTTTCCAAATCAGGGAGTCTACCTCTTTATTCAACCAGATCGCAGACAGATGGATCTTGAGCTTAGAAAGGCTTGGATGGATGCTTTCAATATTCTGCCAATTGTTACCAACCTAGTACTCAGCAACTAGGGAGCCAAAATTTCTAATACAAGAGGGAGTATGGGGGGCCCATTCATTGATTTATATCAAAGGTTTATCAAAAAGCCAGGGATCCTCCCAGAATTTAACTTTCCTACCATTTCCAACTTTCCAGGTCACTCCTTGTTATCAAGGTTGATGATTTGTATATATAGGTGAGATGCTTATGTAATTTAGGTGTCGGTATTGTGTCTTCATTATTAGAGAGAGGTGAATGTGTGAACAAGGATATATCATTCAGCGAAGTGTTGAGGTGTGTTTGGTGTTGTAGAGCAGACAACTGTGCTTAATTGGAACTGTCATCAGGCATTTGTAGATGCTATCATTGTATTTCATTCATTCCAGATTGTAGTCTAAATCATATTGTAAGTCAGTGAGATTTACTTGAGGGTTGTAGCCTTCTGGGAAAATATATTTGAGTAGTGAGCTCTAGGCAGTGTGCCTGAATGCATGTGCATTCCCCATTGTAATATTTTCACATACTACTACAAAGTATCATCTTACTGTGGGTATGTTCCCATCGTTATTTTTCCCTTAACTGGGTTTCCCACGTCAAAATCCTTGTGTTGTGTGTTGTGCTCTTAATTTGCTTATCTATTTATTGTTGCAGTCTATCAGTTTATGTTTTGGAGTTTAATTTGTTGTGATCCGGTGAAAACTAATTCAACCCCCCCCCCCCTCAGTCTTCCTTCTTGATTGATACTAACAAATAATGCATAACAATGGACGTACAACAATTGAATTTAACTTCAATAAAATTCCAGTTAACCACACAAGGCTAACTTATAATTAGCAAGAAGCTAGTGGTATGGATTAAATGGATTCCACATAAATGCATTTAACAAATCTCTCATTCAATCTAAAGTGATTGAGAATAAATTCTAATTTAACTTGGAGGCAATGAGAACCACAAATGCATACAACACTTAAACAAAATCACCAAACTTCAATGATTGTATTCAAGTTTACAACATGTAGACAACAATTCTCAAAAATCTTTCTCTTACAAATGAGAGGCAATGGGGTATATATAGAGAATCGTAAGAAATGAATGGCCAAGATTCTTGTAGAATCAAGGGCCAAGATCATGCCAACACGGACCTAAAGTTGCACTAATTAGGGTTTACATCAAAAAAGGAATCACCAACATGTGATCCAATGAATAATGCCTAGTCATCAAGTAGGTAATATTCTAGAAGATTTTGGCTTGCATTCCTCTCTCTAGTAGAATATTCCAAGAATTAGCCAAAATTGAATCTAGCTCCTCCATGGTAATGTTGGGAAAAGCCTCCTATTGTTCATAAATCACATCCAATGTATCCGAACAAGCATCCAAAACATTCTCCCAATCCGGCATAAGCTTTTGTGAACTATGGACATGGATCAACAAGGAAACCAAATCATCAATTTGATTCTTCTTTAAAGAATCCAACTGGCTGAAGTACATTAACTTCATCTTTTCTCTTAATTCTTCTTATTTTATATCACTGGAAGCACTGACATCTACCCTTAACAATTATTCAATGATGTAATGATCTTTGATTGAATCTCTTGAATTGATCCTTCCATCTTTGCACAATCTCTTCGTGCATGGTCATAGGTAGATCTCTGCATGGCCAATGAACAATACCAACCCTGGAAATCATAGATGTCTCACTCATGCACAATTCCCTCATGGATCAACATGGACATCATAATTTTATTCAACACCTTGAGGCGGGGAATGGTCTTATCCTGTATAGTTTGGAAATCATCCCAAACTCCCTCCAAATCTTGTATCCTATATGTGAGCATTATCATCCTATCGAATGCCTAGACAAATTGAGTTAGGAAATCATCCACCTATTTTGTCACATCTTTGATCCATTTACCAAATTTTTAATGTGTATTCCCCACTGTCTCATGACCAAAATGAAGTCCACGGTCAACTGGGATAGGTGAGACAAAGGTGGAATCTTCATGCCTCATCCCTGCAATATGTTCCTTAAGCTTCATATTCTCTTCCTGATACATATTTTTCTTCTCAATCTCCCTATCCAATCTTGCATTGATCGCCCGGACCATATCTTTGAGTTCCTAAAACTCCTGTGTCTTTGTAGTTCATCCAAGGGCAACCGAAGTGATCTAGTAGTCCATGGGAGTAGCGGTGTCTCTAGTCACATCACCTATTGGGATAGCCACATGTGAAATCCACATACTTGTTTCATCTCTAGAAATATTTGAAAATATCTTATCCTTCTTTGGTTCTTTCTCCTTATCATTCCTGGCTAAATAGTCATCAATTTCATCAATGGGTTGTGTATCTATCATCTTCTTCATTTTTTCCATGCTCCACAATAACCAATTGAGAATGGTGAAAATTTCCATCCCATCATCAAGACACATCTCTCGATAAAGTCCTCTCAATGCTAACATAACATCATCATCTTCCTCCTTGTCCTTAATCAAATCATAAACATTATTGCCCAAATTGAGCTCCAACTGGATAGTGGGAGATCTTGGCTACTCTTCATCTTCATGTCGTGGTGTCAATGTTGTTGTAGCATGTAGCTCCTAAATATTCTCTGGCAAAATAATTGTATTGGAGCATTGTTCAAATTATGTGCTCTTCTCTGGCACATCTACCTCCTTCACAGATGAGCAACTAAGGGAAGACAAAGGGGTGTTGGATTTTTGCTTCTTCTTCTTCTACTTCTTCACCTTCATCTTGGATTCTCCAAGCATACTCTTCCTTTGTTTAGGAGCGTGACTCTCCTCATCTGCATGAATCCTTGCATCATTGATTGTTCTTTGATCTTCATCGAGGGAGGACTCCTCTTCTTTCATTTTCTCATAAGTGAAAACAACGCTTGTATCTATCAATTTGTTCATATACTTATCTACCAATTCTCTAGAGAAATCAACAACTTTTCTCATGAGCACATTCAAATCTACTACTTCTGGTTGTAACCAGTTAGGCAAAAGGATGGGTTTATTTATTTCATTCTCATACCACAGATGAGTATGATCACTATCATCCACTATCTGATCTGAAATGAGAAAAAGTTCACATTTCCTCATGAAATCAATTGACATTTTGGACCACATCCTCTTTCTTACTACTTGTTCATCCATGAGATTAGCCTAGTAATCCTTATTGTCACCTTGTGTATGAATCTTTCTCCCTTGATCCTTTCAAAACTCTTATGTGGATCAAACCTGTCTTTGCTCTTGTAAGTTCCAAGGTGATAAAATGCAATCTCATCAATCATTGTACTAGCTGCAGTGGCATTATGGAACACCTCCAAAGTCTTCCCTATTGCAATAGGGAAATTCATCCATGTTCTATGCTTCTCCTTCTGAATGAAATCAAATTCCAAAATTTGTCTCACCACCTCAAGTAAGATCATTCTATATGTAGGATGCCTAGGAGGTTTGTAAGGTGTGAATCTAGATCGTTAAATCCTTAGGTATGTGAAGGTGGGAAACTATATGTACCACAATCCATATTTCTCAACTAGCTCCATTGTCGCCTTGGACAACCTTTTGTGGATCCCACCTTGCAACATTCTTGAAATATACATGGTGAAAGAATTGTTCACCCTCCTATAGTCTTCAATTTTATGCATATCAAGTTGTGGGTAACATTCATAACTTTTGTATTGTCCTAGTCCATTTCCCGACTTTGCCATTACATATTAATCCCTTGTAAGTGACAAATCTTGCAAGTATGTATACAAAATAGGAAGTCATGCCAAATAACTTAGTCTTCTCCACACTCCTCAATTGAAAATCCAGATTGATCATTGCTCTTGTACAATCTTGGATAAAATATAACATCCATCCTTCGAACAAGGCACCCTATGGCATCCCCATCACTTGATTGAGCAGGAATATTAGGTCATTGTATTCATCCTTGAAATTTGTACACATAAGTCTTTTAGGTTCCTTGGAATGATGAGGTCTTGGTTCAATCATCCATTCCTTGTTCACAATAATATTGCATGCATCTCCCTTCATTTTATATTTTTCTTCATCCCCATCCTTTGTTCTTTCTTTCATATCTGCACTTCGAGGAATTCCAAATAATTTTGTAATTGCATCTTCAGCGAGGTAGGCAATTGTTATACCCTTGGAAGTTCGGATCATCCTGGAAATTGGATCATAATGCCTTGCACACTCCAAAACAAGCTCACTGCACTGTATGGATTGAGGAACCCAGCGGCATGGTATATGCCACTCTTCATGATATTGGTGGAAAGGGGAGAAGGAAAGTGGATCTTCATTCCAAACATTCTCTACCGCATTCACTCCATATTTAGGAACTTCATGTTTGTATATGTGATTCCCTTCCATCAGGATAACAATTGGGAATCTGGATAGAATTCCTCTTGCACTATCTTCAATTTTTCTTTCCTCATGCTAATTCCGGATTTAGACATGGTACCTATATGAAACTCGAAGTCAATATCAAGGAAAAAAGATCCAAATAACCTATTTTAAGAAATTATATAAGTTTTGATTTTTTTATGATTTACACAAATTTAGGGATGAAAATCAGAAATTCTAACAATATTCTTTAAGAATTATGAAAATAGAATGAAAATGTGACAAAAATAGGCTCTAAAACCCTCATAAAATTCTTGGTTTCAAACTTGTATAAGGTCTGATTTCAAAATAAAGTCTAAAGACAAATGTAGTATACTCAGAAAAATGTTGAATTTAGTGTCCGAAAGTATACCACAAATCTGGAAATTCCTGGAAAAGGGTGTGGAAAGGTCTGATTTTCACTTTTCAATGTCTAAAGACACCCTTCAAAGGTCAACAATGGTTGCCTAAAGTCTGAAGACAACCTACAACTTATGAAAAATGGTCATTTGGGGAGGTTGCAGTTATGTAAAACATTCACATTCGATAAAATTTTACCTCCCAAAGTCAAAATGGTTAAGTCTAGGCACAAGTAGGGGGGTTGGGAATGAAGATTTAAGTCTGAAGACAGTTTGCAAATGGTGTCTCAGACTTACACCAGCAATCGTGTACTCATAAAATGCCTCCAAATTGCTCTCAAAATGACTTTCCAATAAAATTGCCTAAGTGTGGAATAGTTGGGAAGTGAAAATGAAATATTCAACCAACAATGGTGTCTAGATGAGCTCTAGCAATGTCATCAAACTCAGGCCTAAGTGCAATGGCAGCCCTTTATCAATAATGGCACTCAAAAATATCACAAAATTTGCTCAAAATGTTGTAAAATCTGCCCAATAATCCAAAATTGTAGCTTTCAAGTCATGGTGTCATCCTCCAAATCACTCAATGTGGCCCAATTAGCAACAAAAACTTGGTATAGCTCCCTCCAATGGTAGCGCCTAGGTGCAATTGGGCAAAATCGCCCCCAAATCTGAAACTCCAAATCACAAATTGTGTCCAATGGACACTTAGACAAAATCACCTAGCTGGGAAAACCCTCCAATCATCCACTTAACTGTCACAATTAGCACTTATAATATTATTTTAATGTTGGGTTGGGCTTTTTAAACTAGTTTTTACCTTGTCAATTCACCACACAAGAAAAGTGGGATAAAACTTTGCCTTTATAACAAACTGGGAAATTCGATTTGCCTTAGGAAAATGTTTTAATCATTAAATAGTTATTGTTGATCTTGAACTAATTGTTTATCAGGCAAAGATCATTAAATTCCAACCACATTTGCATTAAATTCAATTCACTTTCATCAAATTTGAGCCAACTAGGGAAAATCACCCCATGTCTGGATAAAAACCCACATGAAAAATCCTCACAAATCATCTTAATTTCTTCTTGGGGAAAATTGACCCCCATCTAGATGAAAATCAAGATCAAAAATCTCTTCATTTTTGCTCATTAAGTCCAAAATTCATCTTTTGGGGAAAATCGATCCCCATAAGGATGTTATCCAAATCAAAATTCATCATAAGGCACACTTGAGGGAAATTCCCCACCTATCAGGATAGTTATCCACATTAAAATCAATCAAACTTGCTCACAAACTGGCCTGAGCGAAAATCAACCTCCGGCTGTATAGGCAATTTCATTTGGATTAAAGTTCATACTTCACTCCAGGGGGAAAATGTGCGTCATAAGGATGCTTTCCAACACTTAGACAAAATTTGGGCCCCTGGTGGAAAAACATGGTCCATTAGTGTTGGCATTATAACAGGCAATAAGAGATTGTTGGCATTTCAATAAGGATATTGAGAAGGTTGTTGATGATTATGGATATAATTGATTAAGGATGTTTACTGTCTTAATATTATTATTTTGTCATTGATGTCAAGAAGTTGATTTTCTAATTCAGTATGATGTTGCCATATCTTAAGAAGTATGACTTGGTGAGTATAAAGATGTCGGTAAAAGACACATAAAGAATGTGATGAATAAGGGGAGGAATAAGTTATTCAATGGGCAACTATTACTGAGTTAGACAATGATGAGATCATGATGTTTAAATTGTTTTGATATCCTACATATGTTGTTAATTGTAAGGTTAATATTGTACTATATTATAGAGCAAAGAACCTAGTCGGTAAACCCTAAGGTTATCGCTATTGGTTAATGAAGGCGGAATGTCTATCGAGTGAAGTTTAGTATTTACCGAGTTGCAACCGAGCTTTAATAGAATGCATTAAATGATTAAAAGCGTTATTTAATGAAGGAAGCTAATGAGTTGGAATTGATTAAATGATTGGTATGTCGTGCATGAAGTTTGTTAAAGAATCTATGGCAAAGGAAAATCGGCAGAAAGATCTACAGCGCAAATTGAACTGCAATACCTTAGCACAAGTTCCAAGGCGAGGTAAAACGTTTTCAGATTGAAGGATACATTGAACCTGGTCAAGTTTAAAGATCTGATGGCTATGATTGATCATGGGATATGTGATCAAGGAGATTAAGCGGTTAGCAATTGTTTATAAATAAGGAACTGTTGATAAACAATGTATGCGGGCAAGTGTAAGCATAGGGATGCTACATAGTGATTACCAAGCACAGAAGCTTGAAGACCTGTTTGAATAACAGAGTATAGAGCCCAGCAGAGGGACAAGATAAGTCCTATGACTAGAATGTATTGAGCAAAAAAAATCTACTTTAGCATTTTAGATGTGAAGTTGCAGATAGATTTTTATTACCGTTATTTTGTGAAGTGACAGAAAATCTCTTAACTGAGTGGACTTAACAGTCTTATTTGTAAAACCCTCTAGCAAGGTGACATTCTGATTGAGTGTTTGAAATCCTTTAACAAGGTCACTTCTAACAAGGTGAAGATCCTAATAGATCTTAGGGAAATCCCTTAACCAGGTCACATCTAGCAATGTGTTTGTAATCTTTAACAGGATTTGCTTTTAACCGAGCATACTCTAGAAGAGTATATTTCTTAGTGGGTCTGAAATCCTACAATGTTTTTTCCTTATTTGGGTTTCCACGTTAAATCTGGTGTTATGAGTGTTATGATGTTTATATGCTTATAAGTTTGCATGTTTAGTAGTTTTGGTTATATTGCTGAAGTATATGTTACCGAGGTTGAATCTGTTGTTTTTATGGAAGATTAAGTTTGTATGATTCACCCCCCCCCCTTCTCATCTTGTTAGCTTGGCATATGTACTTAACATTAAGTATCAAAACTGTCAATTGGTATCAGAGCTTTGGACTCCGAAAGAAAAAGTTTAAAGGTACTTGAGGAAAAGATCCAAAGATGTATAAGAGGGATGCACCGAAGCTGAACAAGTCAAGTTTCTCTACATGGCAAAAAAGGATGAAGCTACACCTATCAGGAGTTGGAGAATATGTTGTATATTATTTGGAGAATGATTTCATTACACCAAGCACCTATCCATTGACAATGGAAGAGATAAAGGCAAAGCAAGAACATATTCAAGCAATGATTGAAATAACATCTACATTGACTGACTCGGAGTTTAATGATCTAGAAGGCTGCAATGATGCCAAGGCAATGTGGGGAAAGCTCATATCTGTGTATGGAGGTGATGAACATGTTCAAAGAGAAAAAGTGGATAGTCTAAGAGGACAACTTGAATCTATGAGGATGAATGAAGGTGAGAACATAACCCAGTACAATACAAGACTAAAGGAGATTGTCAATCAAATCAAACGATCAAGAGGAACCATTGAAGAAAAGGATGTCATAAGTAAGTTATTGAGAACCCTTCTACCTGCTTATGCAATCTGAGTCTCTACAATCAATGAATTGAGGTTTGTACCCAATATGACAGTTTCTTTGGATGCTACTATTGGTAAGCTACATGCATTTGAATTAAACAATTTTGATGACAGTGGGTCTTCAGTAAATAAAGTTGAATTTGCATTCAGTTCTTTTCATCTTGGTGAATCTAATGATTACAATGATAGAATGAGTAAGTATTCTGAAGGGGATCACAGTGGAGCAAGTGAAAGATTTTGTAAGAACATGGAAGAAGTACACAAATTGTATGAGGAAATCAGAAAGCAAGAAGAGTTTGAAGCACTATTAGCCAGAAGGTTACCGAGAGGAAAAGGTAAGTACAAAGGAAAACTACCTTTGAAATGTTTCAATTGTGATAAGATAGGACATATGGCTTCTAACTATCCTAACAAAGATTCTACTGAAAAGAGAGATTACTGAGATGACAGACAGAAAAATAATCAATACAGAGGATACCGAGACTTCAGAAGAAGAGATAGAAAGTCATGCCTAATAGCCGATGAGGAATCAAATGATGATAAATCATATGAAACTGATACAGAGGAAGTAGTTTATGTGGCTATCAAAGATGGATCAGATGAAGAAAGGTATGAAGAAAAAGCCCTAATATCTCACATAAATACTAATGATTCTTGGATCATAGATAGTGGATGCTCACATCACATGACAGGTGATAAACACAAGTTTGTTATGTTAGAAGATTATGATGGAGGTTATGTAAGATTTGGTAATGATGCACATGTCTGGTAAAAGGCAAAGGATCCATAACACTTCTTGACAATGCTAAATGTAATGATGTTTATTAGGTTGAAGGTTTGAAATATAATTTGTTGAGTGTAGCACAGCTAAACAACATAGGTTACCGAATAGAATTTCAGAAAGGAATTGTCAAAGTTCATGACAAGCATGAAACGTTAGCTGTTGTCGGGACACAAACAAAAGGTAACACATTTCACCTTGACTCAACTCAGAACAAGTGTCTTTATGCAAAGATAGATGATACTTGGTTATGGCATAAAAGGTTTTGTCATGTAAATTTTGATAATCTAATCAAAATAAGTAAAAAGCACCAAGTAAGAGGTCTACCGAGTTTGGAAAAACCTGAGAATGCTATGTGTCGAGGATGCCAGATGGGTAAGATGATAAGATCAAGCTTTACAAGTAAGTCCTACACTTCTAAGGGAATTTTAGATCGTGTGCACGCTAATCTTTGTGGTCCTATGAAAGTTCAAAGTTATTATGGTGATAAATATTTCATATTATTTGTGGATGATTATTCAAGGATGATGTCAGTTATGTTTTTAAAAGAAAAATCAGAAGTTTTTCAAATGTTTAAATGGTACAAGGCAAGAGTTGAAAATGAAATAAGAAGACAACTGAAATGTCTTAGATCTGATAGAGGAGGAGAATTCACTTCTGATGAATTTAACTTATTCTGCAATGATCATGGTATAAAAAGACAAGTCTCTGCACCGAAAACTCCACAACAAAATGGGATAGCTGAGAGAAGAAACAGATCTATTGTGGATTGATGGTTATTTACACACTTTAGGATGTTTTTCTAAAGGTATACAGGAAAACAAATAAAGGAAATAGGAATTGAAGACATAATGCTCTGACCGAGACTGAGTTGACACATAACAACAGGGAATTCACTTCTCAGCGGAGGAAATCATGTTTTAGCTCTTTTACTTTTTGGCATTGTTGTCAAAGGGGGAGAAGACTATTGTATGGGGGAGAAGTCTGATGACAGGGGGAGAGCATTTCAGAATCTCATAGCAATCCAAATCAATTAGGTCAAATCAAGTGGTTTTGCCATCAATGCCAAAGGGGGAGATTGTTGGCATTATAACAGACAATAAGAGATTGTTGGCATTTCAATAAAGATATTGAGAAGGTTGTTGATGATTATGGATATAACTGATTAAGGATGTTTACTGTCTTAATATTATTATTTTGTCATTGATGTCAAGAAATTGATTTTCTAATTCAGTATGATGTGCCATATCTTAAGAAGTATGATTTGGTGAGTATAAAGATGTCGGTAAAAGACACAAAAAGAATGTGATGAATAAGGGGAGGAATAAGTTATTCAATGGGCAACTATTACCGAGTTAGACAATGATGAGATCATGATGTTTAGATTGTTTTGATATCCTACATATGTTGTTGATTGTAAGGTTAATACTATACTATATTACCGAGCAAAGAACCTTGTCGGTAAACCCTAAGGTTATCGCTATCGGTTAATGAAGGTGGAATGTCTATCGAGTGAAGTTTAGTATTTATCGAGTTGCAACCGAACTATAATAGAATGCATTAAATGATTAAAAGTGTTATTTAATGAAGGAAGCTGATGAGCTGGAATTGATTAAATGATTGGTATGTCATGCATGAAGTTTGTTAAAGAATCTATGGCAAAGGAAAATCGGCAGAAAGATCTACAGCACAAATTGAACCGCAATACCTTAGCACAAGTTCCAAGAAATGTATGCAAGTTCCAAGGCGAGGTAAAACATTTTCAGATTGAAGGATACATTGAACCTGGTCAAGTTTGAAGATCTGATTGCTATGATCGATCATGGGATATGTGATCAAGGGGATTAAGCGGTTAGCAATTGTTTATAAATAAGGAACTGTTGATAAACAACGTATGTGGGCAAGTGTAAGCACAGGGATGCTACATAGTGATTACCGAGCACAGAAGCTTGAAGACCTGTTTGAATAACAGAGTATAGAGCCCAGCAGAGGGACAAGATAAGTCCTATGACTAGAATGTATTGAGCAAATAAGAATCTGCTTTAGCATTTTAGATGTGAAGTTGCAGATAGATTTTATTACTGTTATTTTGTGAAGTGACAGAAAATCTCTTAACCTAGTGGACTTAACAGTCTTATTTGTAAAACCCTCTAGCAAGGTGACATTCTGATTGAGTGTTTGAAATCCTTTAACAAGGTCACTTCTAACAAGGTGAAGATCCTAACAGATCTAAGGGAAATCCCTTAACCGGGTCACATCTAGCAATGTGTTTGTAATCTTTAACAGGATTTGCTTTTAACCGAGCATACTATAGAAGAGTATATTTCTTAGTGGGTCCGAAATCCCACGTTGGTTTTTCCCTATTTGGGTTTCCACGTTAAATCTGGTGTTATGAGTGTCATGATGTTTATATGTTTATGAGTTTGCATGTTTAGTAGTTTTGGTTATATTGTTGAAGTATATGTTACCGAGGTTCAATCTATTGTTTTTATGGAAGATTAAGTTTGTATGATTCACCCCCCCCCCCTCTCATCTTGTTAGTTTGGCATCTGTACTTAACATTAAGTATCAAAACTATCAATTAGGACAAAAGTCAAGACAATTTGGGGAAAATTACCCTCCATCAGAATTTTGAGTAGGGGAAAATCATGGGTCATCAGATTTTGCTCAAAACTGGGGGGAAAATGTCCCTCATCGGGATATTTGACCCTTAGAATTCAATTTAATGTATTTTCATCAGGTATTTGATGGTTTCCACCCTCAAAAATACCTAGACATGTTAAATTTCAAAATTACGCATCAGGACATAGCCAAATTTATCAAAATTTGAGCGAGAAAATAAGAACTTTATTGAGACAAAGTGCAATTTTGACTTGAATTACCTCCTAGGAGCAAGAAAATAACCCCTAAAGGACCTCTTGATGCTTAGGCACAAAAATATCATCAACTTGAACATATTTTAACTCAAATCACACTCAAAAATCCAGACTTAAACAAAGTTAGGATCACCTAGACATTTAACATTTTACACACTCTTGATCCTATTCAAAATTCAAAAAACCTAATAGCCCTTAGGCATGATCATATGAAACTCAAGACTCGGGCACCTGAAAGCCCAAAATTTCCATCTACTGCCAAAACCCTAAACTAACAAGATGCAGAGAGCAAGAAAGAGAGGGTCCCCATTTGCAATTGGGCGATGTATGAAAAGGTCACAACATCTAATGACTCCATGGAAGAAATGTTCTTGAACATTTCAAGAATAAAGCTCAATCCGACTCTTAGAACTTTCAATTAATCCTTGTATAACATAGCAAAAAGTTAGAAGACGCATTTTAAAGGAAGGAATCCAAAGATTATAACAAGATACTTAGTCACTGATTATCCAGGTGTCTGCAATTACGTTCATTACCTTTGTGAAATTATTTTAAAGTTAGAGGATCCAAATGGACTAGCTATGTGAGTTATCCATTCTTCAAAAGCAACCTGGATAGATCCTCACTGTCATTCCGACATCTATAGCCCCAACAAGGTTATCATTGTAATATCACGAATATTCCTCCACTACCAGCCAGGTGTCCATAGCCTCGGTGGAGTTACTCGCACATTCCCATAGCCAATTTTGATATTTCATTTCTTTGCATTTCTTTCTTTTTTCTTTTCTTTTCTCTTTTTTGATGTTGTGTAGGGGAAAAAGCGAGACTAGGTTAACATGCCCTAATCCTACCTTTGGACACACATTACAGAATACGAAAGAGCCTAGAGGTATCACACAATTGGCTACTTCTTTTTGTGAAAGAGAGAGCCACGGGCTACCTATTAGGATTTCTATTCCTTTGTTGAAATTGAAAGATGAAATGATGCAAGTTCAAGTCCTAATCCCAAAATGCAAGTATGAACTAATAACAAGATTGCAGACTTGAGATTAAACAGTGAAAAGCTATAAACACAAGGACAAAACAAGAATGCAGATGCGTACTCCAAGTCAAAATCTGATTGAAAATGTTCGAGATGGGGGCGCGGGCGCCACTGTCTTGATTCTATCCCGGAAACTGCTCCTGAAACTGCTCCTTTGCAACCTAGAAAACTGCCGGAAATGCCAAAAATTGTTGTCTGTCAGGAGGACCAGGGCGCCCAGCGCCTCTGTCCCAGGGACCAGGGTGCCCAGCGCCCCTGTCCTGGTAGGACCAAGGTGCCCCACGCCCCTGTCCTGGTCTTTTGCTTTGCAACTTGGTGGGAAGGTCGGTCTCAGTCTACTTCTCCCGGATCTGCAACCTGCAGCGTCGTCCGAGTCCCAAAACCTGCACTTATATCTGAAAAGGGTATGGTGGGCGGCTATATAGGGTTTTGCCTTAGTCAAACCCCCACTTCGGTGATTTCCACCTCCACGAATAGCCAAGTTGTATTGTAAAAAAGTATTGTGTGTGCAGACCTTGTGTGTGTGCAAGATCCTAAAATGCAAGTAAGCAAACTAGAGCAACCTAGCAAGTAAACCCTAATTGCTTGTAAATGACAATGTAAATGCTCCAAATCAAGATGCAAAGTGATCTAAAGCATGAATAAATGATATATTGAAGCTTATGCAAAGACATGAAAACAACATGAAATCATACCCAATCCCAAGGGAGGGGTACAAGCCAATCTTCAGTCGGTAATTTCCTATTGCTCTTCAATGTCTTCCAAGCCCTAAATAGATGAATGAAATTGATAAATGCTTGATAGATGGATGTTGAATGTTGTTGAAGTCTTCAAAGGTCTGCTCTTTCGCTGCATATGAGGTTCCTGAAAACAAAATTCGAATCCTTTCAAATGAAGAAAGAGAGCTCTTATGTATGAAACCCTAGGTCGTAATTTCATCTTTTGGCCGACCTAGAGATTGAATCTCCCACCAATTTCTTGGGGTTGAGCTTTATTTTATGATTGGATTGTGCTCCTAAAATTTCGGGAAAAATGTCCGGGACCATGTGCACTCCGGGCGCCATGGTCCCGACAACTTTTCACCAAATTTTCAGGGCTATCGGATATGATGATTTTAAAGAGAATCCTAAAGTTACAGGTGATTTCGAGATGTTTTGACCGCCGAAACCAAGCCCCCAAGTTCAAAATAGGACTTAATTAGGGTTTTTGATCGAATGATGTATTGGAGGAATAAAATGAAAAGGGCACACTTTAACGAAAGGGCCCAACTTTATGATGTGGAGGACGATGAAATAGGACCTTAGACCTAATTAATTTGATTAATTAAGTGCTAAAGGAGAGATGCAATGCAAAATGTAAAATGCACCAAGGCGGGTGCTAAACTAGGTGTGAAATTGTACCACCCTAACAAGTGCGTACAATTTACGACGCTACATTTAGCCCCCACTTTAGCGGTCATATGAGTACTACGTGCATATGAAAGCTAAAGTACAGAAAAGTAAACATCATTTGAAAAAGGATATATCCATAAGTTGTCGAACGAAGCCCCCAGCGGTATCTGCAGTACATAGTTATGAACCGCACCCTACAAAACACACGTTAGATCACCAAAATCACCTAATGCTTACTAAGGAAAGTGATGAAATTTGTGAGTAGCTATATGCCCCCCCTATTTCGACTTGCTTATTAGGGAGGTGAAACAGGATAGCATATCTACTTACGACAAATTGTGTAAGAGATTATTGATGAGGGATGTTCACTGAAGAGGCTTCATCAGAGCATCTCCCAAACTCAAGTTATGATGAAATGAGTGATAGAGGAAAATTAGGGTTTTGAAAGTAAATGTAAAGGAATGAAAGTATATACCTTGAAAGTGACATTTGCATTTGTCACTTTGTTGATTTTTGAGTATTGTTCATTGCAGCGGAGCCCACATAGCCATCATCATGCCTTCATGACGACCGGAGCGTCCCACGAGGATTGAGATCATGCGACAGGCCGTGATCGATGACGAGCCACTGGACGAGGTGAGTTGACTGAACGTTGACTTTTGATTTTCTGCATTTCTATTGACTTTGACTTTCTGTGATCATTTGCGGGCCCTGGAATCTGACCCTGGGTCCCACCCAGGGTGCCATGGTCCCTGTGGGGCGCCATGGTCCCTGACAGGGCGCCATGGTCCTCTCAGGGCGCCATGGTCCCAATCAAGACTTGGCGAGGGATGTCAGAGTTAGCATACGATGTTCGACAGTTTGCATGAATGATTTTGATGATTGTGTACTGATTATACTTATGTTTTTGTGTTGCAGGGTCTCCCATACATGAGAGAGCACACCGCGGGGTAGATTCTTCGCAGTCTGCGAGATCAGATTCCCCGGCTGACTCAGGCAGAGAGGGATACATTGTCAATCGTGGGTTTATGGTATGCGATCCTCATGCTGGCCATTTGATTCCATCCTGCGATGCTAATGGCACTTATGGAGTGATGGGATCCTGACACATGTACATTCCATCTTCCAGTAGGAGAGATGACGGTTACACTTGAGGATGTGTACCGCATACTTCGTCTTCCTATCAGAGGAGCTACTGTGACATACGCGACTAATCGGTCAGCGGAGGACCATCAGAGGGAGCAGGTATACTGCATAGGGAGAGTCATGCCGAGCGAGACGAGAGGTCACATCATGGTCAGCTGGCTCTTACATCCTACAAGAGAGGTGCCCCTTGTGAGACGTCTTATGATTGCCATCATTGCACTAGCCATCTGCCCTAATAGGCGAGGTACGCACATGCATGGGGGTCTCACATGGTGCATCAGAGCTATGGAGAGACACAAGAGAGTATATGCTTGGGGTCGGAGTATGCTTGCACATCTCTATCACGACCTTGAGGATTATGTGTTTGGACAGGGTTGCAGCTTGATGACATGCACACTTCTGTAGGTGTGGATATTTGAGCACTTCACATGCACCAGGCCTGTCGGCTATCCGATGAGTACGGCTAGCGAGCGACCTAGGGTGTTTTCCTATCCACTTACTAGCGAGTGGAGATTTGGGGATCTGTTATATTGGAGAGTGATATTTGATAGATTGACAGTCAAGGTGACAGTATGGAGACCATATCTGTGGATGCACAGATGGGATGGGATGGAGAGATAGTTAGCATGCTTATAGAGGAACCACCTACTGCGGGGACGATATTCACATATCATAGTCCCATTCTACTTTGACCGATTACGAAGGCAGTTTGGGCTAGAGCAGTGTGTTCCAGCCGATGTACCCATCTATACTCGACACTCACGAGTCCTTCCCAGACCTAGAGCAGTAGCGAGACCGACGATAGATGACATCGAGACTATAGATATAGAGGGATCCGATCAAGATGTGGTCACTGATTACTCTGCAAAGCCTGGAGCACAACGCAAGTATCTCTCATGGTTTGTGAGATCATACCCAAGGCCTATCTTTCCACCAGATCACCCGACAGGCCATCTAGGCCCATGGAGACATGGAGACCGAGATGAGGATCAGGGATCCAGGTCGGAGGAGCCAAAGGAGGGAGAGGGTCATGAGGAGGCAGGAGATCCTGATCCACCCACAGGAGATCAGCCTAGTGCCGAGGAGGAGGAGGATGACACAGATAGAGATGAGGAGAACGAGGATGCAGGTGAGGATGTGGATGAGGATGAGGATGATGAGGAGGAGGAGGATAGAGATGATGAGGAGGAGTCAGATGCAGCTCCCCACCATTCAGGAGATGATACCATAGCCTTGGATCCTCCTCTTATTCCCCAAAAGGGGGAACATGAGGCGATATGGAGACCTGTTTCTAGTACGGGCCAGCCTACACCCATCATGCATAGATTATTTGAGCATGGGGAGCCTAGTAGTTCCCAGTCATAGATGCTACCATATCATGATCCCTACTGGCATGAGGGAGATCCAAGTATAGTAGGTTTATATTGATTGATTAATGTTTTGATGATATAGAATGGTACTAATACAAAAATGTGTTCAACTGCTACAGCTAATGTGCAGGAGTGGCGTTCCTTGATTCAGCAAGTAGTGATAGACATTTCCACGATGTCACAGATCCCTAGTTCCTCACAGATTGCTTATAGGCCTCAGGCGAACGCGGGTCGGCATGAGGACTTGTTTTCCCCATTTTGAGTACAGGTGGACATATGGAGGGAGAGAGAGAGAGTTCTATCAGAGAACCTTCAGCGGGCACAGCGAGATCTAGCAACAGCTCAGGCCGAGGCTACCTCCTATCGCGCGATCCTTATGGATAGGGATCGTAGGAGTTCCTCTCGAAGTCACTCACGGTCTATATCGCGCTACACACCTATGGGTCCACCTTCACGGCCAGATCAGGAGGGAGCGTCTAGTCGTCACTCTCCAGTCACTAGCCCTAGGGATAGGAGATGATCTCATGATGTAGGATAGGTCACATTTTGGATGTATAGTGACCTATATTTGTATATGATCCACATATATATATATACATTCTTCTCTTTGTCTCAAACGTGTTATCTTTAATGCCTAAAATAATGTGTATTTTGATTAAAGTTAATACATTTGGTAGATGTACATGTATGTTCAGGATTTAATTTCCATGTGATTGATTTCTCAATGCTCCATGATTAAATTGATACATGTGTGACTTAATTAAAATATTTAATCAAGTACTACATTGATGATAGGGAAGAAATATGCCTTAAGTCTAAGAATCATATAACTAATGTGATTTAATTTTGAACTTAAACACAACATGATACGATTCCACTTAAGACATAAAGACATTGTGCAATATGCTAGCATAATGGAAATGTAAATCTTTTACAATTTACATAAATGAATTCAAGACAAACTATAAAGTAAAGAAACACGCTTGTCAAGAACGAAGCAATATAGATTAAACACCATATCAGTTAATTCTATTTGCTATAACCAAGATATACTAACATATTACCCAATTTTGAAGAACTGAAACGAAGCTTAGATGAAATGAAAGATAAGGAATGAGGAATTAAGCATAGTATCTACGCAAGTGCATAGCATTGATAGGTTCTTTAAGAGGCGTACTGTCTACATCCGCTATTTTGTAAGCACCTGATCCATAATCTTCAATAATGATATATGGTCCAAGCCAATTAGGACTAAATTTTCCCTTTTCTGCAGGTAAGGCATTTACATTGCGTTGATTCTCATAGAGGACTAAGTCACCTACTGAGAAGGAACGTTGAATAACCTTATCATTATAGCTTCGTTGTAGAGTTTTGTGATACGCTTGAATATGCTCAAGAGCGTTTATACGCTGTTCATCAAGCATCTCAAGCTGTTGAAGTCGTTGTTCTCTATAAGAGTCATCATCTACTATACCTTTGAGAGAAACCCTAATTGATGGAATCTCTAACTCTAAAGGCATAATAGTGTCAGCACCATAAACAAGATTATAAGGGGTAGTTCCTGTAGCAATTCGTACACTCGTTCGGTAGGCCCAAAGAGTATAGATTAGCTAATTACTCCAATCCTTACCATGCTTATTCATGGTTTTGAGAAGAATTTGCTCAATTATCTTATTGGATGATTCAGCTTGACTATTTGATTGAGGATAGTATGGTGTAGAAAATCGATGTTTGATATGATACTTCTCAAGGAATTTCTTCACGTCCTTGTTCTTAAATGATGTCCCATTATCAGAGATTATAGTAGAAGGTATCCCGAATCGAGAAATGATGTTTTCTAGAAGAAATTGACAAATCACTTCAGTAGCAGTAGAGCGAAGAAGAATAGCTTCTACCCACTTCGTAAAGTAATCTGTTGCGGTTATAATGAAGGTGTGTCCTTGAGATGAAGGAGGAGAGATTTTACCAATGAGATCCAAACCCCATGCGGAGAAAGGCCAAGAAGCTACTAGAGAACAAAGTTCTTGGGCAGGAGCATGAATCAGATTATTGTGTTGTTGACATTGATGACATTTCTTAACAAATGAAAAAGAATCCATCTGCATGGTTTGCCAATAGTATCCCATACAAAGCAATCTTTGAACCAAGGATTTGCCTCCAAAATGCCCCCCACGGGCACCTGAATGTGCCTCTTCAAGAGCAACGGGGATTTTCGATTTGTTAAGACAGCAAAGGAGAAGACCGTTATAACCCCTTCGATAAAGGACATTAGAAAGAATGATATATCTATCAGACAGCTTGCGGATTCTAGCCCTAGTGTTCCTATTGGCGGAATCAGGAAAGGTACCATCGGTAAAATATCTTACGATATGCGAATACCATTCATCTGAGTATATAAAGTCACAACATGTTACCAAGCTAGAATCGTCTACAATATACAAGAGAAGCCACACATGCCATTGCGTCCTCCTGTCGATTATCTTTTCGAGGAACAGGTTCCATGGTATAAGAATCGAATTTTTGTAATAAAGAGATAGCAAGATCTTTATATTGTGATAATTTGTCTTGTTTTGCTTGACACAGTCCCGTTACTTGTCTTATAATCAATTGAGAATCTCCATAAATATGTATGTGTTTTATGTTCAGAGCTAAGGCTGCTTTTATTCCCGCTATAAGAGCCTCATACTCAGCAATGTTATTGGTACACAGGAAATTTAGACGATAGGATAAGGGAATGGATTTCCTTGTAGGAGAAATCAGAACAACACTTGCCCCTGATCCAGTACGACACTTAGAACCATCAAAGTATAACTCCCAAGTTTCATCTTTCTCTATAGAAAGAATGAAGTCATCGGGGAAAGACTCAGAATTAGGGAAGGAGAAAGGTGAAGGGGCCTCAACTAAGTGATCGATCAATGCTTGCCCTTTAATTGCTCTTTATGAAACAAATTTAAGGTCAAATTCAGTTAACATCATAACCCACTTAGCTAGGCATCCTGATAAATCAGTTTTAGAGAAAAGATTCTTCAAAGGATCAAACTTTACCATGACGTGGACTTCTGAATTTAAAAGATAATGTCTCAATTTCTGAGTCGCAAACACCAAGGCCAAGCATTGTCTTTCTATCGCAGAATATTGGGTCTCATAATCGAGTAAGGTATGACTTATGTAATAAACCGGACATTCCTTACCATCTTTATGATGTTGTGCCAACAATGCTGCGAGAGCATGAGAGGAAGCAGCTGTATACAGAAGGAAGGGTTTAGAAGGTTCGGCAAGTTGAAGAATAGGAGGACTATCCAAATACACTTTTAAATCTTCAAATGCTTGCTGACAATCTTCGTTCCATTGAAAAGTGATATTCTTTTTGAGAAGTTGAGTAAAAGGAAAGGTACAGTCTGCAAGTTGAGATACGAACCTACGAATAGCTTGAATCTTTCCTTGTAAGCTTTTAAGTTGAGACACATTTCTAGGAGGTGGCATGTTGACAATAGCATCTATTTTCTTAGTGTCCACCTCAATCCCACGATGCGAAACTATGAATCCTAATAGTTTTCCACTATCCACACCAAAAACACATTTTCAGGGATTCAAGCGCATGTGATATTTATGAATTCTTTCAAAGATTTGACGAAGGATTTTAATATGATCTATGCGAAGAATGGATTTGGCTAAAATATCATCAACATAATCCTCTAAAATCTTATGCATATAATCATGAAGATAAGGGTCATCGCTCGTTGATAAGTTGCACCGGCATTTTTAAGTCCAAAAGGCATCATTATCCAACAAAACGTACCCCAAGGAGTTGTGAAAGCGGTTTTGAATTGATCTTGAGGGTTAATGAAAATTTGATTGTATCCTGAAAAATCATCCATGAAGGATAACAAGGCATGTCCTGCCGTAGAATCAACTATCATGTCAATGTTTGGAAGAGGGAAATCATCTTTTAAAGAAGCCTTATTTAAATCTCAAAAATTGGTACACATTCTTATTTTATTATCTGGTTTAGCCACAGCGACAATATTTGAAATCCACGGGGAATAATCAATAGGGCGAATAAATCCAGCCTCCAATAATTTTTCAATCTCAGCCTTAACAAGCAGAGCCACCTTAGGATTCATTTTTTGAATCTTTTGTTTCACGGGCTTAGCATCGGGAACTAAGACAATATTATGAGTGACAATCTTAGGATCTATACCAAGCATGTCAGAGTATGTCCAAGCAAAGATCTTGGGGAATTCATGCAATAAATCTTCATATTGTTTTTGTTCCTCTTCATCCAAACATTTTCCAATTTTAATAACTCTTTCTTCATTGCAAGGATCCATCTTAACATCAGTGGTGTCACTTATGAGAAGATTACTTTGTTGAGGAGTATCCTTTAACTGAGGGAATTCTTTCACAATCTCATCATTATCAATCTCTTTTCCAAAATAGGCTTCAGTGTTCAAACAATAAGGGAGTCCCCTATTGTGATGATAACGAGGAAGAGTATCATATGCTCCTAAAAACTCAGCTAAAGCATCATCGGTAGGAAAGATATCCAAAGCACAGTCACACGAAGGATCCCCATCAATATACTCGGGGTGTTGCATTGATAGAGATGTAAAAATAGCATTAACACTAATACATGGTCTCTTAGAAGCTTTAGTGCGCTTGTAGGGATTATAACCAAGTCCAAAGATCATATCATAAAGATTATTCTCTAGAGGAACCTTTATTCCTTGTTCATGAGCACCACAGCCATTTCCATGATACCCATGCTTAGCTAGAATATGAAAACCACGACCATAACGATCAGCCATTTCAGAAAGAGAAGGTGGTTTTTCATAAGACGAAGAATCAAACTCTTCAGAATTAGAGGTGTGAGGAGAAGAAGTTTGAGAAGTGGCCACAAAATTATTGCTCATAGGTTCAGGTAAGATTGACTGATTTTTAGCTTCTTCCTTCTTTTCAACTTTAAGCTCTCTAGAAGGAACCTTATATTCACCTACAAAGGTGGGATTAAAATCAAGAAATCCCCAAATCGTCTTCTGCGAGAACCTTCTCAGGATCAAAATCCTTCTTATGTGTAGATTCAAGTCGAGAAGAATCTTCTTCGGGAGCTCCAGACTCATCCAAAGAATTTTGATCATCAAAGAGCGAGGATTCATCAATAGGTATCTTGTTTAAAGAGTCATCACTAGACGAGGACGGCTTAGAAGAACCCCCTTTGGAAGTAGATGTTTGTAAATAAGCTTGGAAATTAGTATCACCTATCAAGGTATATGTCTTATTGTTATAAATAAATTTAACTTGTCTATGCAATGTAGAGGGGACAGCTTGCAAACTGTGAATCCAAGGTCTCCCTAATAACAAGTTGTATGTTAAATTTCCCGACATAACATTAAGGCCAGAGCCATTATCTACTAGTGTTCGTCTTATAGCAGTGTCTTTCATGATAACCACAATCATCAAGGGATCATATTGATGTTGAATTTCACTAGTAGGCAACTCATCTTGGGTAAACACAATTTGAGCTTTAGGATTCATCACAGAGTTAACCAAAGACGCTATATTACTAGATGTATTCGGTGGAGGAACATTCAAATATTTCAAGGCATCTTGTAACATTCCATGATGAGCGGAAGAAGTTTGGATCAAATCCCAGAGGGATATCTTAGCAGGGGTAGCTTTAAGTTGTTCTATGAGATCATATTCCTTACCCATAACTTGCGAAATACGTGGAGCTTGCGGAAGAATTGGTTGAGGATTAGGAAGAGAAACTGGAATAACAGGAGGAGGATTAGGCTGCCTATTATTTCTGGTGTGATAAGTATGGGCAACCGCATGATAACTCTCTCTAGTTAATTGCTTGGCATAACTATAAGGACTTATAGGTTTTCTTCCTTGCACAGTGATGATTGGTTTATTCAGAGTAAGAAAGGAATCATGATCATACCCTCCTTGGACAGTAAGGAGAGGTGATTTAGGAACTTGAAAGGTGGGAGAAGGATAAGCACCTTGGACATCAAAGAGAGGCTTTTTATGCTCATTCAAGTTTATCATGTTAACCAATTTAGAAGTCTTGTTCTTGTTTAAAGATTTCGATAAAGCCACAAAGTCATCAAGAGCATCATCCAACAAAGTATGATCATAGCTATCAAAAGGTTTATCTTTTGATTCAAAAGGAGATATCTCTTCATAGAGGGGATTATTGAAAACAACCATGTTACTAGATTCAGTGGAAGAGTTGATAGGAATGTACCCTTGAGAGGAACCATTCGACTTATCTTTCTCATCACACCTAAATGGCATAGTAACAAGGTTTATGAGTCTTTGGTAAAATGAAGGTTTGGCATCTTTAGGGTTCAAAAACTCATCTAAAGCTTCATCTAATTCATCTTGGCTATACTCATAATAATCATCATAAACATGAACATCTTGCAAATAAAAGTCTGACATTTTGAAATAAAGGTTGCATAAAATTTAAACACACAATGCAAAGAAACACACTCTTTTTTTTTTTTTTTTTCTTAATGAAAATGAAATGAAAACACACTAAATCTAGATCTAGATCTAACAAATGCAATGCAAGAGGAAGCAATGATAGATTCACGTCGGGTTCACCAAAATGTGTAGGAGAAAAAGCGAGACTAGGTTAACATGCCCTAATCCTACCTTTGGACACACATTATAGAATACGAAAGAGCCTAGAGGTATCACACAATTGGCTACTTCTTTTTGTGAAAGAGAGAGCCACGGGCTACCTATTAGGATTTCTATTCCTTTGTTGAAATTGAAAGATAAAATGATGCAAGTTCAAGTCCTAATCCCAAAATGCAAGTATGAACTAATAACAAGATTGCAGACTTGAGATTAAACAATGAAAAGCTATAAACACAAGGACAAAACAAGAATGCAGATGCGTACTCGGAGTCAAAATCTGATTGAAAATGTTTGGGACTGGGGCGCGGGCGCCACTGTCTTGATTCTATCCCGGAAACTGCTCCTGAAACTGCTGCTTTGCAACCTGGAAAACTGTCGGAAATGCCAAAATTGCTGTCTGTCAAGAGGACCAGGGCGCCCAGCGCCTCTATCCCAGGGACCACGGCGCCCAGCGCCCCTATCCTGGCAAGACCAGGGTGCCCCACGCCCCTGTCCTGGTCTTTTGCTCTGCAACTTGGTGGGAAGGTCGTTCTCAGTCTGCTTCTCCCGGATCTGCAACCTGCGGCGTCGTCCAAGACCCGAAACCTGCACTTATATCTGAAAAGGGTATGGTGGGCAGCTATATAGGGTTTTGCCTTAGTCAAACCCCCGCTTCAGTGATTTCCACCTCCACGAATAGCCAAGTTGTATTGTAAAAAAGTATTGTGTGTGCAGACCTTGTGTGTGTGCAAGATCCTAAAATGCAAGTAAGCAAACTAGAGCAACCTAGCAAGTAAACCCTAATTGCTTGTAAATGACAATGTAAATGATCCAAATCAAGATGCAAAGTGATCTAAAGCATGAATAAATGATATATTGAAGCTTATGCAAAGACATGAAAACAACATGAAATCATACCCAATCCCAAGGGAGGGGTACAAGCCAATCTTCAGTCAGTAATTTCCTATTGCTCTTCAATGTCTTCCAAGCCCTAAATGGATGAATGAAATTGATAAATGCTTGATAGATGGATGTTGAATGTTGTTGAAGTCTTCAAAGGTCTGCTCTTTCGCTGCATATGAGGTTCCTGAAAATAAAATTCGGATCCTTTCAAATGAAGAAAGAGAGCTCTTATGTATGAAACCCTAGGTCGTAATTTCGTCTTTTGGCCGACCTAGAGATTGAATCTCCCACCAATTTCTTGGGGTTAAGCTTTATTTTATGATTGGATTGTGCTCCTAAAATTTCGAGAAAAATGTCCGGGACCATGTGCACTCCGGGCGCCATGGTCCCAACAAATTTTCACCAAATTTTCAGGGCCGTCGAATATGATGATTTTAGAGAGAATCCCGAAATTACAGGTGATTTCGAGATGTTTTGACCCCCGAAACCAAGCCCCCAAGTTCAAAATAGGACTTAATTAGGGTTTTTGATCGAATGATGTATTGGAGGAATAAAATGAAAAGGGCACACTTTAACGAAAGGGCCCAACTTTATGATGTGGAGGATGATGAAATAGGACCTTAGACCTAATTAATTTGATTAATTAAGTGCTAAAGGAGAGATGCAATGCAAAATGTAAAATGCACCAAGGCGGGTGCTAAACTAGGTGTGAAATTGTACCACCCTAGCAAGTGCGTACAATTTACGATGCTACAGATGCTATTTTCTTTTCATGCACTTTCATATTCTATCAATTCTTCTGGCTTGTAAGCAATGAAGCTTACATGGGTTCGAGAATTACAGTGTCACAGAAGCAGGACATAGGATTTTTCACTAGCCATAACTTCACCTGAAAAATTACAATATTTTAAACAAAATTAAGATGTGAAAATATAATAATCAAATAGTGTCACCGTCAAAATACAATAAATGGTTTCCAATCCCATCAAATATGAATTCAAACCTATGATACACTATACAAAAACAATCTCCAATTCAAAAGAACTTCATGAGGTGATATGCAAGAAATGGACCAAACAAAACCAATGAAATGCGGAGTGTGTCTTAATGACAACATCTCCTGCATCACAAGCAGATATCCCTCAAACTAACACTAAGCAAGCCGACCTAAACGTAAAGTAAAACTGAAATCAAACCTAAACTAATACAAACTGAAATAAAACCTACTCTAACTATGATACAAGTAGGTTTCAGAAGAAACCTAAGGTCGGAAGTAATGCTTGGGGAACTATCCATTAACAAGCAATGGGACATCCACACCAGTTAAAGTCCTCATCTTGAATGCATTTTCTCCTAGTATCTCAGCAATTTGGTAGGGGTCTTTCCATAGTTTGTCAAATTTATCATGATCTCCCCTTCTCTCATGGGTTTTATCCCAATATAGCACTAGGCCAGAAATTCAAAAGGATTTTACCCGTGCTTGTCTATCAAACCATATCTTAACTACACCCACGTGTTTGGCAAAATTTTCTAATGCCATGTCTCTTTTCTCTTCTAAATTCATCAGTTGAGTCAATCTTGTTTTCACTCTATCTTCACCTTCCATATAATCTTCGATAAACCTCAATGTTGAAATTTTCAGTTGTACAGGGAAGACAATCTCTTGGCCATATACTAGAAAATATGGCGAGGTCCCCAATGTACTCTTCGCTCTGGTTCTATCTACCCAAAGGGTAATCTCAATTGTGTGTGCCAATCTTTTGGATTTCTCTTGAATAGTTTCTTGATCACACTTAGAAAATTTGTGTTCGTAGATTTGGCTACCTATTACCCTAAGGATAATAATTTAATGAAAACTTAAGGGTTATACCATATTCAAAATCTCAATTTGAAAATTTCAATAATGTACAAGAAGAAACATTATCACAAACAAGAGCATGTGGACATCCAAACTTGGTAATGATGTTTTCCTCTAAAAAATTAATTACCACATCAGTCATACATAACTTCAAAGCTTGAGCTTCTAACCATCGAGTACAATAATCAGTCACGGTTAGAATGTACTTGTGTTGTGCAAAGGAAGGTGGATTGATTGTGTTACTACTTATCAAGTTGCCATTAGTTTTTATATTCAAAGTCATACTATATATTCTAGTCGGTTAGCACTACCGAATCATGCAGTCGGTATAAATAGAGAAGTCGGTATGCACAGTCTAGTCGGTTACAGAAGAAAGCAATCACAAAACATAGTATACACCGAACTGTCTACCGAGTATCTTTTTATGGCTACCGAGCAGTAAAGTTAACACATCGAGTTGATATTCACCGAGTGATACATGTTACCAGATACATTGAACTTGGACATGCATATGAAAATGTGTTACAAGAATCGAGGCACATCTAACCATTATTACATTGGAAATTGCACTAGAAGATTGTGTATGATTACAAGGTCAATCTAACCAATGAAGTATTTTGTTTAGTTATTCATTCGAGGAATCTTGTTTGTAAGATCGAAGCAATGAATTGGATCATTGTTTTAAGAGATCTATTTATACAGCATGAATTAAGAGCAAGGTGTGTGCATATATGTATGAAGGAAGACTATTACAGAGACACAGAGGTCACTGAGAAGGTTTTCAAAGAACAGTCAAAGAACAGAGTAAACAGAAGGGTTTGTCGAGTTATTATGTGGGTTACCGAGGTATGCTATAAGCAAGGTAATCTTATTCTGAGCACATAGAATTTTCTATAACATTTCAAATGTAAATTTGTAGATGTTTGTAATGATTTTATTGTAATATTGTGAAGTTGAAAGAGAAACCTTTAACAGGGTAAAAGACTCTAACCAAGTCTATAAATTGTAAAGCCTCTAACTAGGTGCAGCACTTAGAATAATGTTGTGAAATCCTTTAGCAAGGTAGATCTAACTGATCTTGTTACTCCCAATAGGGTAAGCTATCAGAAATAGCTAAACATGTAGCTCTAATCGAACATCTTTATTATTGCAGTAGTGAAGTTGTGGGTGCCATCCCCACCGCAGTTTTTCTCTCTAACCAAGAGTTTTTGCGTCACCAAAATATATGTGTTATGGAGTGAATCATGTATGAATGTTATCTATTTGTTTTAACTTTATTTTATGTTACTGCACTATTATGTTTATGCATAATAGTAAGGTTATTATTAAAGAAAAATTTTGGAGTACTGATTCGCCCCTCCCCTCTCAATACATTAGCTTTCCATATTGGGCCTAACAATTGGTATCAGAGCTTGAATCTTGGAAAAGAGTTTAACTACCTAAAGAGAAAGATCTTATCAATGGAAGGCTATAAACAATCTCGAAGGATTGTGTATCTGCAAGAAGAGCTGGATCATGCAAATCAAGTGATTGCAAACATGCAAAGGCAAATGCAAAAATCTCTTAAAGTAAGAAGAAGATTATCTGATGACTTGCAGGATTCTCAAGAGTTAGTGGAACAAATTGAGACATCATCTGAGAATAGCATATCTGAAGAGACTGAAGAAATGATTGGAGTATTGAAAGAAAAGAAAAAAGAATTGGCTAATCAATTAAAAGCAATGAAAAGAGAACATGAACATTTCAGTACACAGATGACTGAAAATCTAGATGCATTGAGGACAGATGAAGATAAAGCAAGAGATCTACAAAGAGAGAAACAACAACTTGAAGTATTAGTATCTGATAAGAATGATGAAATCATAAGGTTGACTGGGATTCAACAAAATATGAAAGATCAACTAGGTTATGCACATCATGAAGCAATTTTGAAGAATGATGAGAATCAAGCATTGAAACTTCAAGTATCAAGATTGATCAATGAACTTGAAACAGAGATGAAATCCAAAGAAACATTGAAGAAGAGTTATGATGCATCAAAGATGTTGGATGAGCAACTGAATACAAGAAGACCCAATAAAGATGCAGGACTCAGTTACAAAGGAAAAGACTCTATCGAGAAGGGAATTCATACTACTGAGAGAGGAGAATAATCAAAGCAAGCTGGAAACAGGAATAACATCAAAAGGAAGAAGCCTATTTGCTACTACTGTAGAAATCAAGGTCATACTGCCAACATATGTCAGATTAGAAAAGGTAAGCAACCGAATATCTCTAAGTCAAATGAGTATTGTTACAATTGCAATAAATATGGTCACACATCTAATCAATGTAGGACAAAGTCTGTTAACAACTATCAGAAGGCAAAATTCAAAGGGTTTTGTAAAAACTGCAATAGATATGGACATAGTACCGAGAAGTGCTGGTCTAAGCAAAAGAATCACATGCAGTGTACACACCGAGCAAACACTAGAGGTTACCGAACTCACACAAATCCTTACCGACAATATGCAGCAGTACCATGGAATTACAATACAAGGATATGATGTGAATGTTGTGGAAGATATGGGCATATTAATGCCAACTGTTTTATAAGGTTTGGAATAAACAACCGAAGATCATGGAGAAATCCGGGTATGGCATGTTTTCATTGTCACAAAGCTGGACATTTAGCTGGAGATTGCAGAGATCAACCTAGAAGAGACGCTGAAGAGATAAAAGAAAAATTTAAGATGATTTGGAAAAAGAAGGAAATCATGTCAAATGAAGAAAGCACCTTACCTACCAAGTTAGGTGCACCTATTCCAAATTAATCAAAAAAGGTATGAAGGGACTACATTCTCTAAAGGTTAAATCATAACGGTTCCTATTCTATTATGTACAAAATTCAAAATCTGCATAGTTAAGATGCATTAGTAAGTTTGAAATTCTATCAAAAAGTACTTTACAGGAAACCTGTCAAGTCGGTGTATACAGGAAACCTGTCAAGTCGGTAAATGAAAGAAATTTGATTACTCAGTTAAAACAAAAAAAAAAGGAGTAAATCGGTTAAAGGTAAACTGAGTGCATTTAATATTTTGACCTAACCCGCACAGAGCCCAATAAGGTATTTTGTGTACTTAAAGGTATTTTCGCGGTCATTCTCATTCACCAAGTTTTCAAGAGAGCAGAGCAGAGTGAATCAAGGCAATCAAACTTCATTCAGAGCGAATTTCAAGGTATTTACATCAAATCTCATCACACTGTTAAGTTGGTTTCCGATCTTGTCAAATTGCTACTATCTACCGAGTGTGAAGCGTCAGTCATTTGTAAACCGTCAAACCCTAAGGATAGTTTGCTAAGTTTTTACCTGAAATCTACAATGGCGCCCAAGATCCAAGATCCCGTACTTGTCAAGAATGTGGAGAAGCCCTCACTGAAGTACTCTTTGACTCCTAAAGTCGCCTCTAAACCGGATGACAAAACTGCATTCTCACTCATCCCTGATTGAGTCTTGTTAGTCGAAGATGTTAGATTCTTCACCAAATTTCGTGTTGAAGAACTCGGTCATGTTGAGATTAGTGACACATATGATGAACTTTGTACCAATGGCAAAATGGATAGCAAGTATGAGCATATCAAAATCAAGGGATTAACTGAAGCCCTAGCCTATCCCCGTGTGTTCAAACCCCAATGGGTTAAGTTTGTTTTAAGAAAAGTCCATGATGATTTTATGTGGCTAGAGGAGCAACCATTCAAAATCACTAAGGAAATCATTCATGTGATCACCGGGTATCCTATCTATGATCATGCACGAGCACAGAAAATGATATCATAGAAGGAGTTAATCAGTCTAATTGGAGTAGAATGTGATTACCGAGGACTGAAATCGAACAATGTCAATGATGCAGAACCTAAGTTTGCAATTAGAGTTATTGGTTACTGTTTCTTCCAATCAGCAAGGGAAAATAGTGTACCATGTGCAGCAGTTGACTTAGCCTACAAAATAGTGAAAAGGGGAATGAAAGTAGATTTATGTGAAGTGCTACTAAAGAACTTGTTTGAGAACCTAAACACAATAAGGAAGCCAAAGAAGAAAAACTCGGCAAACACACTGAAGTTTGGTTCACTTCTTGTATGCATGTTTTTCTACTTTGAGAAGTTATTTCCCTCAGTCGGTAAAGTAGTTTGGGAGCTACACTGACCTATCACCCATCAAATCAATGACTTTATCAAGAAATTGGGAGATAATTTTAATGATATCATGGATGACTATTTCAGCAAATTTCAAGAAAAGATGCACAACAGGTACAGGATTCCACCACAGCTGGTAGAAAAATATAAGGATGATATATGTTTTGAGGTAGACACCGATTATTGTTATATGAATGTTGTTGAACCAAGGACTCAATATATGCCACCAATGGGTTATGAGATTGAATATGATATTACACAACAGCAAATTGATGCCTATCTATCATTGCCAAGGCATGCCACTGAACTAAGATATGGAACTTATGAAGAAGTGAAAGAAAAGGTGAAAATGAGCGTTGTAGTACCTAAAACTACAAGAAAGGCTACCAAGATGATAAAGGTTTTATATGAGAGATTTGGAGAAGAATCCTCCTCTACACCTGTCAAAGGCACTCTTGCTATTACCGAAGAGGAATCAAAAGCTCAAGAGGCAGCAATAACATTAAGTACCGAGTTGCCTAAGGGTAAAGTTTTGAAAAGAAAGAAACATGACATTACAAAGGCCCTACCGACTCCACCAACAAAGAGACCCAACACTAGAGCATCAGCTGCATCACCGGGTAAGAAACAAAAGAGTGTTACTATTCCCAAGGTAACCAAAACCTACAAGAAATCTACTCGGAGACTCATTTTGGCAAAAGAGTCTAGTGATACAGAATCTAATGATGCAAAAAAATTTCAGATTGTAAAAAGCAAGAAGGTAAATATTCATAGTGTCGAAAACTTTTGTGCCAATCTTAAAGAATATGGTGATTTTGCAGGATTTAGATATGTCAAGTATGAGACTAGGAATAATGATGAGAAGCGAAAAATTGAAGAAGCTGTCATCTGCACACTTCTAAAGTTTCGACTAGCTCCATTAGAACTAGTAAAGTCACTTCCGAGTGAATTATACTTACATATTGATAACAGATGGAAATATGCAATGGACTCAGAGAAACAAATAAGAGAAAGAAGTCTAGTCCATCTATTTCTTGATATGTCTATAACAGAAATAAAGGAGCATTTGACAACCTACAATTCTAAATTTCTTGTCAAACAAAGAGCCTTAAAATTGATGAATGGGCTATACATTGATGTAGAAAATGAGACAAAAGCCAACTGGCTGGATATCTTCAAACGAAAGGATGTCAGTGAACAATCTCAAATTGAAATTGTTGATGTCACCGAGCACAATCCTAATGTCACTGAGCAAGGTCCTGATGCTACCAAGCAAGACCCGGCTGACACTATTCAAATTGATGAAGATGTCATGGATGCAGAAGCACCGAAGCAGGAAATGATAGAAGGCACTACCTATACAAAACTTGTATCTAGTGAATCTATCTTAAAAAAAGTTCAGCCTTATCCGTCGGTCAAGCCACCTGTCTCTGCCGAAGCTCCTAAGGATATAGATCAAGGCACTGAAGGTCACAAGTCTGAAGCAGCAAAAGATACAACTAAAGATCAGAAGTCTCAAGCATCGTCAAGCACTGAAAATGTTACAGCTGAGACCCCTAGTACCGAGACACCCAAGGACACCACAACGGCTACAGGAACTGACCAAAGTGTTGCATCTACCGAGCAACCTACCGAGGGTCAGCAAGCCTCACAAGCACTTGTCTTAGTGCAACCGACCAAAGGTAAAGAGAAGAAGGTGAGAAAGCATAGTTTCAAGATTGATTTAACTAAATCGATAGTGTTGCCCAATGTGGATATCTCAAAATTAAAAGGGCAAGCACTTACTGATTTCGATGAACTATGCAAAGAAAAGGCCGAACAAGAAAAACAACTGGCCATTCAAAAGAAGAATAAAGTACTACATAAAGTGAAGACACTACTAACATATATGCTACCTTCAACAACAGTGTCAACCAATGCAGCCATCCACATTCAACTGGATGAACTCCTTACTCAAATAGAAACATCTGGAGTTGATGCATCTGAGTACTTAAGCAAGCTAAAAGATAAAGAGCTTACTGCCAAGATGATAGAAGAGGTACAAAAAGCTCTCGCTATAGGAAAAGTAAAGCTTGTAAAATTCATTGCTGAGTTATCCCCTCAATTCAAGCATATTCTTTATTTATTTCAGAAACTTTGTACATTTTCCTTATTCATTAAAGATATCAAGAATAAAACTAATGCAATTGAGAAAGAGATCACAGATCTCTCCAATAAGTTGACCACTGAGCCTAATTCAGTTCAGAATTTGTATACCAAGCTTCAACAGCTCATGGCTCAATAGTTAGAACTCAGAAATGAAGAGCATAAGATCAAGATGGATATAATGACCCTCCAGACATTATTCCTTCCTCATCTCTCATCAATTCAAGAGCAGATTAACCGAGCTACATGCCTATCAACTACACAAGAGGGAAGCACTCTTTATGGCTTAATATCACTATTGGCTGATATTCAAGCACAAAATTCTTTAATGGAAAGTGTAAAGGATGCACTCTCAGTCGCACTCACCGACGCCTGGAACAAGTATAAATCTATTTTTGATCAGTTACCGCCCCCGGCTGGAAATTAAGTTTTTGATGTTTGTCAAAAAAAGGGGAGTAATACTACATATCATACTACATAAGGGGAGTAATATACTATATTTGGAGAGTGATACAGTTTTGAGTATTGTATACAGAGGAGTATACCGAGCAGAGCATGCAGAGCTAGCAAAGCACACAAGCACAAAACAGAACCGAGCATGCAAAATCCGAGTAATATACAGAATAATGATAAGGGGAGTATATCTGCATATACTATTTCATTGACTATTGTATATATTGTCAAGTGTAGTCATTTTGCAAAGCATATAGATTTTTGAGTTATGACTTTGAAAGTAGTTTTTGTCAAACATATCAACTAATGTCAAAAGGGGAGATTGTTACTACTTATCAAGTTGCCATTAATTTTTATATTCAAAGTCATACTATATATTCTAGTCGGTTAGCACTACCAAATCATGCAGTCGGTATAAACAGAGAAGTCGGTATGCACAGTCTAGTCGGTTACAAAAGAAAGCAGTCACAGAACACAGTATACACTGAGCTGTCTACCGAGTATCTTTTTATGGCTACCGAGCAGTAAAGTTAACACACTGAGTTGATATTCATCGAGTGAAACGTGTTACCAGATACATTGAACCTGGACATGCATATGAAAACGTGTTACAAGAATCGAAACACATCTACCGTTATTACATTGGAAATTGCACTCGAAGATTGTGTATGATTACAAGGTCAATATAACCAATGAACTATTTTGTTTAGTTATTCATTCGAGGAATCTTGTTTGTAAGATCGAAGCAATGAATTGGATCACCGTTTTAAGAGATCTATTTATACAGCATGAATTAAGAGCAAGGTGTGTGCATATATGTATGAAGGAAGACTGTTATAGAGACACGGAGGTCACCGAGAAGGTTTTCAGAGAACAGTCGAAGAACAAAGTAAACAGAAGGGTTTACCAAGTTACTATATGGGTTACCGAGGTATGCTATAAGCAAGGTAATCTTATTTTGAGCACATAGAATCTGCTATAACATTTCAGATGTAAAGTTGCAGATGTTTGTAATGATTTTATTGTAATATTGTGAAGTTGAAAGAGAAACCTTTAATAGGGTAAAAGACTCTAACCAAATCTATACATTGTAAAGCCTCTAACCAGGTGCAGCATTCAGAATAATGTTGTGAAATCCTTTAGCAAGGTAGATCTAACTGATCTTGTTACTCCTAACAGGGTAAGCTATCAGAAATAGCTAAACATGTAGCTCTAACCGAGCATCTTTATTATTGCAGTAGTGAAGTTGTGGGTACCATCCCTACCGTAGTTTTTCTCTCTAACCAAGAGTTTCTGCATAACCAAAATATATGTTTTATGGAGTGAATCATGTATGAATGTTATCTATTTGTTTTAACTTTATTTTATGTTACTGCACTATTTTGTTTATGCATAACAGTAAGGTTATTATTAAAGAAAAGTTTTGGAGTACTGATTCACCCCTCCCCTCTTAGTACATTAGTTTTCCATATTGGGCCTAACAGATCGTACCAATAAAACTAATACCCACATAGCAAAAGGTTTGGACTCGATCATGGGCTGCACCAACATGGTTGGGTTCTTCTCACGGAAAGCAGCTACCTGGCATGTGTGACACATTTTCACATGTTCATGAGTTTCTCAAAACAAAGTAGGCCAATAATATCCTGCTCTTAGAATTTGGTGCGTTGTAGCCAAACTTGCACCATGACCTATCCCAAATTTATTGTAAAAATGCTCCAAAATCTGTTTCGTTTCATCTTTACCAACACATCACAAATAAATTCCTTCATGATTTCTTCGGTATAAAACCAAACCTTGTAGCATAAAATGTTAACTCTTCAATCTCAATGTTCTCTTTTGAGCAGGGCTCATACGAGGGGGACACTTTTGGTTCAATAAATAACAAACAATATCTTTATACCATTCATCTAGAGTGACACCCTCAATTGCATAGACTTGTTGGATGTCATGCCCAAACTTTTGGGCACGAACGGAATAATTTTTTTTTTTGAAACACTTAATTATATGAAAACTATGCTTAATTAGATGTGACAACTTAACAGGTTGTTCTAAGTAGGATCTTAAATTATAATAAAACGTTTTTCTAACGTCAGCGATGAATAGAACAAATTTATCTAGAAGCCTTAGGTTTCTATAAAACTCCTAGGCGACAAAGTTAGGATATTCCTAACATAACAATTATGATAACTCCTATAATCAAACGTAACAATATGATTTTATAAGGACAATAATAAATTCACATCGAATGTCCCTTTTAATACAGTTGCAAATTATAATTTTTAATTAGATCGACTTCTACTAAATAGGCATTAATATAATTACTTGATTCAATAATAATTATTTATCACCTAACAAGTTTCCTCCATCCGTGATAATACATCCTTCTTTTATAACTTGATTAAATCTTGCGTCTTGAAATTAATTATTAATATGATTTTAAAGTAATGATACTAATTAATCGAGCAATCGAAAATTGAAGTGTCAAACATTAAAATGTTAATTGCTTTATTTAGTATAAGATTCCATCTAGGCTAAATGAGTTCACAAGATCAAGGTCTTGGACTTATTTTCGAATATATATAATTCCACCATGATGTCCTCTTCCAAAAAAATTATTATTATCTCATCAATTAATAAATAATAAATTTATTTAAGCAAAAATCTCTAATTAAATTGACAAGAGGTATTATCAGTCTCAATTTATCTTTTAATCGTTGTAGGAATTAATTAAATTAACTCTAGCACTTAGATTTTTAAAACACCTATATTTAAATTTAACAATAATTATAATGTGTATTAAATCTGACTAAAGGGCTAAATAAATCCATAATAAAATTTGCCCTATAAAGTTTATTCTCGACAAGCCTAAATTTAGGTGAACTAAAAATAATAATCCCCTATGGCCAAAATAACTTACAAAGTCATTATAATTTACCAAAAGATTAAAGTCCAAAATATTTTAAAATTTAAAACGGCATATTTAAAAGTTTAAATAACATATATACAAAATATGAATGTTTAATTAAAATAATTAAACTCAAGTTAAGTTTATACTCATAATTTAAACTATATATATGTGTGTGTGTGTGTGTGTGTGTGTGTGTGTGTGTGTGTGTGTGTGTGTGTGAAAAATTATTTTCTAAACAAACTTTATTATGAAAAAAATATTCATGCAACCTAATTAATAATATTATAAAATGTCTTTCCAATCCATATTTTTCTTTACAACTTCAAACTACCCTAACTCGAACCGGGTTAGGGTTTTATGTTTTTGTGCAGGGCCGAGGGTGAGCGGGTGGAGGCGTTTAGAGGTGGTCGCAAGGTTAATGGAGGTGCGGCAGTGGTGGAGACTGTGGGGGCTCCCCGCAGGGACGGCCGCAGCTGTGCCTGCGGGTCGCGGCCCACAGAGGCGGTCTTGGCCATTGTTATAAGACGTGGCCCGCAGCTTGGCTGCGTCACCGCTAGGGGGCGCCGCCCACAAGGTGGGGGGGTGGGGGGGGCAAAGCCTCCCCGACTGTGGGTTGCGGCCCACAGTGGTGGATTCGGCCGCCGCTAGGGGCCGAAGCTCCCTTTTTTTGCTTTTTGTTTTTTTGTTTAAAAAAATATAATTTTAGATCTCCTTTTTTATATATTTTTAAAATACAAAATATATATGTGTGTGTGTGTGTGTGGTTATAAAGTTTTCTTTTTTTTTTTAAAGGAAGTTTCACAGACAGAAATATTATTAAATAAAATATGTAGTTATATATATATATACACACACACACACTTAAGCAATCTATTTTTATTTTTTTAAACATTTTTAAATCATGCAAAAATTATTAAAATATTGACAACATGATATTAGGGCAAAATTTCTTTTATTTACTTTAAACAATCTGTTTATTCTTCTTCTTCTTTTTAAATCACTTAAAGCAGATTTTTTAAACTAACAGATTTAAATAAAGCATTTCTTTTTCTATTGACAATCTATTTGCTAACTTTAGAGATGGATTATTAATTCTAGATTTATTTACTGCAAATAAATAAAGTGACAAAATTTAATAAATTTTAACAGTAATATATTAGACTGGAAATCATTTAGATTTACCTTAGAGATAGACATGTTAAATCTATTAAACCATGATATGTATTTGGAAATAAATAATTAGGACGAAATGCTTAATATTCTCTTACTAACATGCAAGTTTATTACTTTACTCATTTCCATTATTTCACTATGCATAAGGAGATAAAAGGAACTTTTATTTTCAAAAATAACATGCATACAACAAATATTATTTCAATAACTATAGGAACTTAATCCAAAAATAAACATTTCATTTTTGCAGTAATAGCTTAATAAAAATAATGCATTTCTTTAAAGCATATTTAAAATACAATATAGTCAACATTACTATGGGTGGGTTACCTAGCTAGTCTCTCATTTCTATTCAATGGGGACTTTAAACAAAATGAATACATTTCTTTTTCAAGTAAATACAACATATAACTTTCCTTTTACATTGCTGCAACTAAAATATAATATCCCATTCTCAAATCTTTTTCTGCAAATCAAGTAAAATCAGCAACTTCCAAGCTTGTCTTTTTCTTTTCTTTCCTAGCAATTTGCAAATAAATCATAAGGTTTTGACCATAGAGTGCTCACCTCCCAGCCTAGGCTTACTAGAAGCCACCCCTGAGCTTGGAGAACCAAGCCCTAGACAGGTTACACACATGCAAACACAACAAGCAAGGGAAAAACATATAGCAAACACTTTCCCAACCAAGGCTACACTTCATCACAAAATGTGATGTTTTTACACGGGTGGTAGTGGACCAAATACTCTGAGGAGACTGCAAGAATGGTAGATCACAAAGCCACCTCATGGCAAACAAAAATATATCATAAGTTCATTAACCCCACATCCTTATACCTCCCCAAGGCATTCATGCCATACTTTCTCCCCTTATGACCCCCAAATGCATAAACCAGGCCATGCAGCAAGGGTCACGTATACACCCCTTGAGTTCACTCTCATAATGAGAGCCTCTCACTCGAGGGTTGTCAAACTTATACCACCCACAAGACCATCCTACTCTCCCAAGAGTAGAAGGCCTTGGTTACTCCCAAATCACAAGAAACAACTTTTACATACAAGCAATCTTTCCAACATAAACATGCAGCATAAAAAGAAACAAAAGGAGAAGATGAACCAACCTTCAATCTGCCCAAAGGTTTGCTAGAACTAGTTTGAGGATGAGCGGCCCAATTCCACAATTCTTCCTCCTACACTTAGCCAAAATTCTATCCCAGAACCTATTCTTTTCAAAATTCTTTGGTCTCCAAAAATAGAGAGTGGGTGATTACCCACAAAGTCTCCAATCCTTGCCTAAAAGGACCTCAGTGAGAGTTCTCACAGGTTACTAAAATTGAAAAAGGAAAAAGTAAGAGAAAGTGGAAAAAGGATCTCACATCAAAAAGGAAGGTTATCTAACCTAGATGGCACCTTCTAATTTTGAATTTTCGCTCACCTTAGGAAACTCACTTTTTGAGGTGACTAAACAGTCACATGGGAGTAGACACATGCCTAAAAATACTCCTAACCCATAGGTATACCTTATGGACTTTAGGAAACACTTTTAAACTACCCCTAGGAGTCCATTTGACCCCTTATAAACCCATCTGAAGTTAACTTTCGGGTCAAACCTGAGTTGACCACTCCAACGACTCTCTACCCAAGGAAAATTTAAAACCACATTCAAATGTTTGAAAAAAGCTATGGTTGAAACAACTCCCTCCAAGAGACAAGTCAAAAGTCAAGACATAAATCAACACGTGTCAAGTGACACAATAAAATACATTACAAAATTACACATGAAATTTGTCTCTTGTTGGATCTACACAAATTAATAAATTTAAATTAACACATATGCAACATTTACTTTCACAAATAAAATACGATACATACAAGGTGTTGTCTCTCCAAATAGACGACCCCTGGCTTTACGAACGTACATAGGTCTAGGTTTGGTTCTCCATAATGTTTCCATGGTCACATGGATAATTTTCCTGCGCATCTCAATTACACATTAGTAATTCCAAATAACCTCATATAATATTAAACACATGAATAAGAATACACATCAAACACTCTGCATACAATTTACATTTAAACAAATTGTTATATCTGATATCCAAATAAATCCACATAAGCAATTATCATAATCCTCATAATTTTGATCCATACATAAGACATGCATCATATTTCTATCATCATAGTAAAGTCCTGCAAATCCAATAATGACATACATCGTCTCAAAGTTATCCTATTCTAGAATCATATAAAGTTATGTATCCATAACACATCAAAATGTACACCTCAAGGTGAATTGATTCCGTAACCTAGTTCAATTACTTTTCTCACCAATCTACCCATCTAACATAGCCCATCCCACTGAATTATAGCATTTATTAGTAAGGTCAACCATGGTCAACTGAGTTAACCAGAGCTTGATCGGGGAGGGGCTCTACATTGGACCAATATGGGTTTGTCCACTACTAAAGTCTACATTAATGCTTGACCTCTAACAAGTCCCATTGGTTGGATCTAGATGTCGTACTCTTGGATAGTGGCGACCCAATTTCCTCTTCTTTCCCCTAGTTCATTCTACATAAGGAGTGTCTTAACTGTTGCATCTAGCACTATGGTGTAAACTTTAGTCCTTAAAATATAATGCCTAAATTTCTTAATTGTTTTCACCAAAGCATAAGCTTGTTTTTCTACATTTGGATATCTCAACTCCTCATCTTTCAATGGCGAGCTCATAAATGCTATGGGATGTTCATCTTTATCTTCATTTCTCTGTGAAAGGATGGCATCACATTTATTTCTAAAGCAAAAGAATACAAGTAAAAAGGCCTTGTATAATATGGACTAACTAGAACGAGAGCTTTGGCTATGGCAGACTTAATTTCTTCAAATGCTCTCTTTACTTTTGTTGTCCATTCCATCTTGGCATCTTTCTTCAACATCTCATTCAATGGTCGTACTATCTCAGTAAATTTGGTGATAAACTTCCTCACAAAATTAATCTTATCGACAAAGCACTTCAGTTCTTTCTTACTACACAAGAGGTTGATCTTAGATATAGCTTCAATTCTTTTTGGATATGGAGATTCCTCTTTCTGAGATAACATCAATTTTCCTTCTATGAATTCGAACATGCATTTCTTGGGATTGAGAGATATCCCATATTTTTTTCATCTCTGAAATACCTTTCTCAAATCTTCAATGTGATCTTCTATTTTCCTTAAGAAAACTGTAATGTCATCCATGTAAATAATGATGCATTTTCCAATCAAATCTTGAAATACAATGTCCATTGCTCTCTAGAACGTGGCTCCAGCATTGATTAAACCAAAGGTCATCCTTCTATATGCAAATGTACCCCACTTTGTAGTGAAGGTCGTCTTCAATCTATCTTCATATTCTACCATCACCTCGTTATATCCTAAATATCCATCCAAAAAGGACATCATATGTGATATGTTCACAATTTGTAATACCTCATCCAATGACAGAAGTGGGTAGTTATCTTTATTTGATGCTCTATTAAGATTCGGAAAATCAACACAAAGTCTTATCTCTCCATTCTTCTTTCTAACTAGGACCAAATTGGTGACCCATGTAGAGTGTCGCGCGGAAAATATAATCCTGGTTGAAAGCAATTTATTCACTTCTTGGTATATGAAAGGCTCCAGCAAAGGGTTCACTGGACTCTGTCTCTATATGAAATGGCTTACTATTTGGCTTCAAGGGAATTGTATGTGTATTGATTGATGTATCATATGTCTTCAAATCAGCGTATCCACATGAAATTACATCGAGAAAGTCTCTCATGTTCTTAAGTATGCCTTCTTTTTCACTTGTCGTGCATTCTTTCCCTATGAAAACATTCTTTACTTCTTCATCATTTCCTAAATTCATTGTTTCACAAGCACCTCCCTCTGAGTCTTGTGGTCTTTCTACTTTCATCTTGTCTCGATCAAATATCCTTTCTAGCTCTACCATTCCCATAGGAATAGTGTTCGTCTCCAAATTCAGGATGCCCTCAGGATCATATTTTGCTTCTTTGGCTTCCTCTTCATCAATAATCTAACTTAAGAAAATATTTGTGTTAGTCAGAAAATCCAATATATGCTTATCATCTTCAAATACATGGAAATTGGTAACATTGTTTGGTATGGATGGAACCGATACTAGCTCCATTGTAAACTTCTTCAATCCTTCCATGGCGATGGGTGCCAAGGAACTAGCAGCTTGTGCAAGTGCATCTGCCACTTGGTTTTGTGATCTATATATTGACTTCATATTAAAAGCATCAAAGCTTTCAATGAGGTCCCATACCCTATTGCGGTATCTTGTCAATCTTTTTTTGTGGCAGACATATTGCTTTCACACTTGTCTTACTACAACTTCTAAACCTCCAAACACATGTAAAATCTTCACTTTCTCTTGGATAGCTAACAGTAATCCATGAACTAAGGATTCATATTTTGCAACATTGTTCGTACATGGAAATTGCAATCTATGAGCGGCCAAATAAGTCTCCCCTGAGGGACTAATTAATTCAAACCCAGCTCCTAATCCTTTCCTTGACTTTGAGCCATCAAATCTCAATGGCACACTCCAGGAACAAGCTCACTGCACTGTATGGATTGAGGAAACCCAGCGACATGGTATATGCCACTCTTCATGATATTGACAAAAAGCAGAGAAGCAAACTGGTTCTTCATTCAAATATACCATATTCAAGAACTCCATGTTCGTATCTGTGATTCCCTTTCATCTGGGGGACAATTGGGAATCCGGATTGAATTCCTCTTGCACTATCTTCAATTGTTTTTTCCTCATGCCAATTCCAAATTTAGACATGGTACATGTACAAAACTTGAAGTCAATATCATGGAAAAAATATCCGAATAACCTATTTTCAGAATTATATAAGTTCTCGGTCCTCACCAGGACTAGGGCATGGCACCTTGATCCTCCTTAATGGGGACCCATTTTAGACCCCTTGACCCATCTCAAATTTGAGCGAGAAAAACCCCTCCATGTCGGCTCATGTCGAAAAATTAGTCAATTAATCTAACACGTAGGTATATAAAGAGGATTTCCCCTCTAAAAGTTGGCCCTTAACCTTGAGTGTGCCCTTTTTTGTTTCCTTCTTTCAATTAATTATCTCATTACATATTTTAAGTGTGTCCTAATTCGACCTTCAAGGCTTGATTTCGCATATCTAGACATCTCCAATTTCCATATCCTTCTGGAATTCGCATTAAAATCATAATATCTTGCTTCCTCAAAAATTTGGCGAAAAGTTGGTCGAACCAAGAGGAGGCCACCTAGTCCCTACACATGGTCCTGAATTTTTTTTCCCAAAATTTCGGGAGCCTATTTTGACTGTATTTTACTGTTCAACTCCAGTGATTAGTGAAATTTTATTGATTTTAGGTCGCCCTAAGGTCGAAGACAAATCTCAATTTTAACATTTCAATTCTCAATTTAAATTTTAAAAATTAAGGGGTTAATTACATACACCCTAATTTTTAAAATTAAATTGATTTCTTCAATATTTCAAGATTTCAAAATTTTAAATTTTAAATTAAGAGGTTAGTTTTTGGCAACCCTAATTTTAAATTTAAATCTTTCCTCCTTTCAATTTTCAATTTTAAAAATTAAGAGGTTATTTCCACTTGGACCTAATTTTAAAATTCAGGTCTCTTGTGGATAATTTTCATTTTCAATTTCCTAGGAGATTGCATTATTGCTCTTTATTCTTTCAATCAATTTGTTCATCTGATTGGGTAATCATTTTTCCTAAAAATTTTGCATTATTCAATTATTTTGCGACTTGGATTCCAAAATTCAAATTTCACAATACCAAATTCAAATTTCTAATTTCCCTCCCTTAGTACATGATTTTTACTACTATTAGTCCTACCTATAGTATCCCTGTGAGAAGAAGTTGTAGAATTAAGGCTGCCCAAGGTTTAATTACCGAGGAGATGGAGCCTAATTTGGCTAGCTTTTTCAATGAGGATATTGGTGGTTCTTCCAATCCTATAGATATCCTCGTTCATCCTCTTGATAATTCTCATGATAAGAAGGAATCACTAACTAGGGTATTCTTTGGCCAATTGGCAAAGATGGACAATCAATTTGACAATCTTCAACAATGGATGAGTCAAGAATACCCGGAAAGTGAAGCTCTCCCATTGATTGAAGGATTAAAACGAATGATTCAAAGTGATAAACATGGTGTTGATATCTTGTGTGGTATTGCTCGTATTGTTGATTCTAATATTATGCCCATGAAGAGTTGTGTTGAAGCCCTACATTATACACAACCTCCTAGTCAAGTTAATCATTGCATTCCTTTGACAACTCTTATGGCTAGTGTTCCCACCTTTACATCAAACATCATTGCTACCTCTACACAAAATGGCATATCTACAAGTGTTAGTCATGGGGGCCCAATCCTTCTTCTTTCATTTCTCCTACCATGAGTGTTCCCCTTGTTACCCAATCACCTTCACCACCTATAAATGTTAGTCAAGGGGACAACTCCTTCAATCACAATTTCTTCAATCCTCCTATGAGTCTTCCATTTGTTACCCAGTCGTCTCCAATACCTACCTATCATAGTGTCCCACCTCCTTATTCTCAATCTCTCCCTTCATTCAACAATATTACTCCTTCCTCTCAATCTAACATGTCTAATTTCAATCCTTCTACTGAAGCTACCATCAATAGTTTAGCTCAAACAATGTCCTCTTTACAACAACAACAAATAGCTTATATGAATCAATCTAAGTATAATGTGCCCACATTTGATGTAGTGAGCCCATTATCCAATGATTAGAGTTTGTCCCTCCCAAACATGTGGAAGTCCCTCAATTGGAACTTTATAATGGAAAAGGTGATCCCTTAACTCATGTTAAAGCATTCCAAACTTTGTGTAGTGACTTTGCTCATGATCAAAGATTGTTAGCAAAATTGTTTACTAGAACATTAAGGGATAAAGCTTTGCAATGGTATTGTTCTTTGCCTCCTTGTTCTATTACCTCTTTTCAACAATTGGCTAATGCTTTTATTCAACAATTTCACAATAACATTGGTCCTAAAATTACTTTGACTGATTTAATACATTGTAAACAATGTGTTAAAAAAAAAGTGATTGATTTTATTGGTAGATATAAGCATTTGTATTCTCAGATTTCTTTTCTTGTGCCTGATCAAGATATGCAAAGAATTTTTATTGCTAATTTACAAAAAGAAATTAGGGATAAACTTCTCTTAACTAAGTTTACTTCCTTTCCGCAATTGTGCGCAGTACTTCAAAATTATCGACTTACTATGAGTCAATTGGAGCAATCTCCTTCCATGGCTCCGAGTGATAAAGGTGATAGTGCTCAATAACCGTTTGTGAAGTTCAAACCAAACAAAGGATTCATCAAATACAATGACAACAACAACAACATTCAAGTAGCAGCCACTACAGGTGTGCCTCCTTTGTCTAAATACTTTAAAAGAGAAAAAGAATTTACTCCTTTGAATGCATCTTTGCATAGCATAATGTCTTAGTTATTACAAAAGAATGTGTTAAAACTTCCCCCAATCAAACAAATTGACCCATCTAAGACAACTTCACCTTACTTTGATGCTAAATCATTTTGTCAATACCATCGTCAACCTGGTCATGACACTGAAAAGTGTTTTTCATTGAGAAGTAAGATTCAAGATTTGATGATAACAATACCATATCTGTGGCAGGTGTGAATGACAAAGGAAACGAATCTGTAGCTCCTCCTAATCAAAATCTTTAGATTTTCACTAATCTTATACCTTCCCATTCCACTAATGTGATTGGGACTGATCATCTTGATTTCTCTCCTAATCATGTTGGCCTTGAATCTAATAATGTGGTGAACCTTGTAGATCAACGAAGAACCCCCTAAGGACTTGTGCATCACATTTGATCCTAGTGAGACCATTAAAGCACATGATGGCCCACTTTACATAAGTACAAAAATCAAAGGTATACCTTCTAGAGGAGTGCTTATTGATCCCGCTTGCATGGTTAATGTGATAACCAAATAATTTCTTTATACTTTGCAACTACATCAAATGATATATGATGATACTGATGTGGTAGTTAAAGTTTTTGATGGCTTCTCTTGTCCTGCTATTGGTTCTATAACACTTCCTATTGATGTTGGCACTAAATGTTTAGATGTTAAATGTGTTATCATTCCTACATCTGATCAATTTCGTGTGAAGTTGGGACATCCTTGGCTCTCTTCCATGAAAGCGATCACTTACATTGTTCATAAGTGTTTGAAATTTCCTCATAATGATGAAATCATAACTATTAATCATAGCATATATCAACCTACAATGAGGCATGGAGATTTTTATCTTAATTATTTTTGGTCCGAACGATTCCAACCTCTTCAACCCAGACTAATGCTCTCTTTAAATTATATCAAAATTGGAAAAATGAGATGATTTTGTCATTGAGTAAACCTAGAAATCCAACACTTAGCATTCCTCTTGATGATCATATACCCCTTCTTGAGGATAAGATTATTCTTCCTCCTAAGGAAAGAAATAATCTTCTTCCCAAAGAGGCACCTATTTCTTCTCCTAAAGAGAAGAGTATCCTTTCTCTTAAGGAAATAAATACTCTTCTTCCTTAGGAAAAATTTGTTCCTTCTCCTAAGGATGAGTCAATTCTTCCTCCCAAGGACCTATTCTTCCTCCTCGTAATGGACCTGATCTCCTTCCTACACCTCCCATTTCTCCTTTATATGGTGTGGTTCATCCTCCTTCATCTTACAAAGAGAAATGATCAACATCTCCTATTGTTCAACCTAAAAGACCTCAACCAATTCATCCTTCCCTAAAAGAAGAGAAGAAGCCTATACCTGATGAACCTAAACCTCCTCAACTTTCAGCCAAAACTAGACGAAACCGTTGTGCAAGAGAACGTCGACAAAGACATCATGCTAGAGCTCATGAAGTTGCTTCCCAAACCATTTATTCTCCTAAAACACCAACTATTGACATGATTCCATTTTCTCCTAAACAAGATGTTCAACCTAATTCTCCAAGACGCAAAATGCTTAAGACAAATGACGGTTCAAGTTCTATTCCTATTAGAGCTCCTATTTTTATTAATCTTGATGAAGAAATGGGTGAAAATGTTGTTAATGATGAAAATATTGATCCCAATATTTTTGATGATGAATATGAATATGTTGATGTTGACAATGATTTATCTGCAAAATTTTCAAAAGCATTAATCCTAACTCCTAGTAACAAACAAAGTGACTCATCATTAGAGCATGGTCCTTGTTTGGAACTTGTGATAGCTCCATCTACTGTGCTCGATGTCACTGCTCTTGCATGATGTCCACCTTCCCGAAACAATGATCAGCAAGATCGATGAGAGGATGACGTGCTTGATTAGCTTCATTAGCACCGTGGATTCTCTTTCTCTCTCCTCTCTTGCTTGTTTGTGATCCTTCTTCTATTTGTTTCCCTATTCTTATATTTGTTGTCCCTAGTGTTGTCTACTTGAGGACAATGCAAAGCATTGAGATCTCTTTTGGTCTCTCCCATGTTGACTCAAAAGACACATGTGTGCCCTTCTTCCATGGTGGTTTCCTTTCTTTGGGGGATGAGGACAATTCTATGCACATATATATACATGATATACATGAGTTATGATAAAAAGCATATTGACCCCAAAGTTAAGCAAAGCCACCCAATGCTTTGTGTTTTGTGTTCATTATCTTTTGATTTGTCCTCTCTTGGGGGCTAAATTATTGTGATAATGTGCTTGTCTTTTTGGGTTTATCTTACCTTAAAGCAATTGCTCTCGCCAAGGCATGTGCAATCGCTTTAACGTGGGGACATACACTCTACTCATGATTCTCTATCTGGATACTTAAAGTTACTTAGCGAACCTTGTCTTTGCTTTGTAATTTTTGGTATTTCTCTTTTCATGACTCATAGTAAGAGAACCTTACTAGTTGTAGTCATGGTTCTCTCTTTCTCTCTCATGATCTTCCCTTTTAGCTTATCACTAAAGTCGTAAGATCCTAAGTCCACTCGGGGCTTGGTGTATCTTGCCTCTTTGACGTGGTGAAAGTCTTTCAATCTGAACTCCTTGTACTTTACCGTGAGTATTTGCGTAAGCTCATACTCCCGCTAAAGTGGGGGCTAAATGTACCGTCCTAAAATTGGACCCCTTGCAATTTTTTATCACAATTGGGTCTTCGTCTTAGTGTTTGCGCCCCTTGGCCTGATTGGAGACCTGATTATGTTCATACAAGTCAAAAACATCATCTAGCTCAAAGTGCACTTCACATGCCACCTTGATCCTACCCCAAAATAGAGCGGGACTAGGGCGTGGCACCCTAGTCCTCCTTAATGGGGACCCATTTTGGACCCCTTGAACCATCTCAAATTTGAGCGGGAATAACCCCTCTATGTCGACTCATGTCAGAAAATTAATCTGACAAGCAACTAAATAAAAACTGGGGGGAAAATAACCCCTAAAGGACCTCTTGACGCTTAGGAACAAAAATATCACCGACTTGAACATATTTTAACCCAATTGCGCTCAAAAATCCAAACTTAGACAAAGTTAAAATCACCTAGACATTTAACATTTTACACGCTCTTGATCCTATTCAAAATTCAAAAACCCTAATAGCCCTTGGGCATGATCATATTAAAACTCGAGACTCAGACACATGAGCCCAAAATTGCCATCTACTACCAAAACCCTAAACTAACAAGATGTGGAGAGCAAGAAAGAGGGGATTCCCATTTGCAATGGGGTGATGTGTGAATTGGTCACAACAAGTAACTACAATAGAGAAGATGGAATCAAACAGAAAAGTTTGTTTTTCTTTACAGTGTTAAGAAAACATTGCAAATCCACAAGCTGTATATATTTTGAGAACAACATGCATTTGAAGAAATATATGATTTCAAAAAATCTCTCTACCTACCAAAAATTGAATGAAATTGGATGTGTTCTATGTAATCATGTATTTTCTCCTTCAAATTTATAAGTGGAAGGCACAGGATAATGTGTGCTAGCCCTCAAATAAATGAAGAACCAAATTGTAGATGACAGTAAAAGAACAAGAAAAGCTATAACGTGATGATAGTGAAGTTCGCAGAGATGTAGCAAACTGAGGCTGCACTAACAATATTAGGATACTCAAGTGCACAGATGAGTCCACTAGGCTACTAACATGAGGATAGAGCCCAAGTGAAGAATTAAATCAAGCTTTATCATGTTTAGAAAAACCATGGAAATAAAGCAGGTGAACACGATAATGTGTTTTCTATGAAATATCAATAAGCCTATTGACTATTGGATATTTTGTTTTCGCGTTTCTTTTTCTTGTTGGAGATCTAGAGGTCCCTAAACCCTAGGTAGCTTTAGAAAACAAATACCCATGGCATGACATCATTAACAAACAAAAAATGTTTCTACCTTTATATTTGCATAGATATCTGAAAAGGCATGATGATCGTTATATTCGTGTATACTGATGTTTCTGACACAACCCACCAATCATCGTATAATAGACTCCTGACTGCCTTTCAGAGGATAGAAAGCTAAGGAAAAAAGATGATCATATAACATAAATTAATCTACTTATTTACGCCAAAAGGGCTTTTTCCAAGCTAATCTTTAACAATGTCTTTCTACCTAAATGGCCTCCACCAAACCATTCAATTTGATTTATAGTGGACTGTTAAAATTTCCTTATCTCTATATTTAATATTAGAATAATAACAGAGATACAACACTTCGATGCATTTTTTTGATGAATAACAAAACCACTAATCCTTGTTGTGGTCTGTTAACTGTTAAGACAGATCAAATAACTACCATTAACTTGCCAGTTGCCCTCTTGATTTTCTATATAACATAATACAACTCCAATTATTTCAAAGTATAAAACACTAAGGTTCCTCTGCTGCCAGGAAAACATGAGTCAGATATTCCACCTATATTAAGCATGACTGCCTGTTGACCAAAAGGATATCAGCAAGGACAGTACTATAATATACGTGACCACCAAAATAGTCTACAGAGAACCATTAACAAGCTGAAGTTTCCTGGAAGAGAAAAATTTAAAACGCCCTTTACCACTGGATTCCAGATCTTCTGATTTCCGTTTTAGAGAAATGAAGTTCAATTTTTGTTGCTTTTTCCTGTCCCCTTTATTGCTCCCTCCATCTTTGTCTTCTTCATCTGCTTCCCTGGCCCCAATTCAAATTAAGAAGGATCAAAAACAAAATATGCAGGGCCAAAAAGCAGAAACTGTCTGCAACTGAGTAATTAGCCATATGTACATACAAGATTTGTAACCTTCAAAGGAAAATTGTAAGAAGAAAGCAACTGAAAACTCAAGAAAAAATAACCACATGTTGAAAAATAACTTATCATCGTGTCCTAGCATTTGATACAGTATTTCTGAGTATCCAGAGTTCAACAATGGTTACAACCCTTAAGGACAACTGAATATCTTACATTTTTTTTAAATCGTGTTTTGGGATAAGACAACCATAGCCACTACATCAGCAAACTTAACCTTTCTGGAATAAACAGACATATGCTCAAGAAGAGGTTGCTCTCACACCAAATCCATAGTTCTGCCAAAATGTCTGACAATTGACAGGAAATTCTATCCAAACTTAATATTCTATTGGGAAAGTATAAACTATAAAGGTATAGTGGGCCAAGTAATAGTACAAGATTTGGACAGAAAGTCATTGATGGAGGCAAGGGTTGCATAATACAAAATTTTGGTTTCAGTATTCCTTGCAATTGTGTGCTGTGTTTAGATAGGTGAAAATGTATAATTGTCATCAACTCAACTTGTAGGTATAGGCATCCAGTTGCTTTATCATGTAAATGTCCAACTTGAATAAGAGCACAAGTGGGTTAAAAACCTTAAGTTACATAATACAAAGGAAGTTAAACTTTATAGGGTAGCCATTTTTCCCTGCATACTTCGTCAAGTTAACATGTATGGGGTCAGGGATTTTTTTGCATATCAACACATCAGCTTAAGAGAACACTAAATAACTAGGTAGACATCAATTGCCAGATAAATAATTTGTGGCTATGGAATAACAATTTGAACTAGTTGTATAAAATTATAAATGCATTAAAGGTGAAACCAGAAAGTTGCCACCTTTCTATGGCTGTTATATTATATGGTGGTTCTTGTTAGAACCATCACACAAGCCATTGTTGGATGAATATTGCAGTCTCTAGAGTGCTTCCAGTACCGTTTACTCAAGGAAAGAGATGAGCAGTGAGGGGCAGCACATGAAAAAGAGGGTCATGCAAACAAGTAGGTGCCTACCCAACAAAGATGATCTTTGGGAAGAGAAGTTGACTAGTACGCATGTGGACAGCCTAGAAAACCATGTGTCAGGACAATATCGCATGGAAAAGCAAGCATTAGTTCAGTTGCACTTCAGGCGAACTCTGAAGTTCATGCAATAAACCATGTGAATTTCTCAGGGATGACAAGGTAAACCATTAGTCATAAGGACTTATTAATACACTATGCTTGATCCTATTTTCTAGGGATCTAAGCAAATTACCATCCATGCCTCTTATTCTCCTACTCTAAGTGAATATTATAACAATCACGCAACAAAGGTACACCAATTCTATTATCTAAAGTTGGATTTTGGTTTTCTAACATGATCAATTCCAATCTCAACCCTTCTGTGTCACAATGCTACAGTTCCAATTCTTCACAAGCATACTTTACCAAGGGTCTGTGCCCCTTGAACAACAAGGGGCACAACAAGACCCTTGTTAAAGTTTGTATATTTCTCTCTTCTATTCCTTAATTTCTTCTAGAGAGCACGATCTGGACTGGAGACTAGATTTATAAACTTTGACGTAGAGTTGATTCCTTTGGAAATTTGCATATACTAATTACTAGTACCTAATGGCTACCTACATGCAGTTAAATTCCAATGTTTCCATATTTAATAGAATAGTATGATATTTATTTTGATACGTATGAATTGTATAGAATTTTTGTGGAATGAGAAATATTGTGTGTTAAATTTTAAATATACTCTCAATCTTTGTGGGGTATTACAAATTTCTGAATTAACATGAAGTTGCACTCTCTTTTACTTCGTTGAGTGTTTTTCATGTCCAAATCAGATGAATTTAGCTATGGTGTGACATAAGATCTGATAAATTCCAATATTCAACTAAATATAACAAATGGAATAAAACATTTCAAGGTTTTCTTATATTCTGTCTTATTTTTCTCAATATAAGTTATAATTTAAGCATGATGATCCCTATTTTCTTATCTCAAACCTCATCATATGCACAAATTAAATGCAGGTAAATTACCAGATCACTTCAGCACATTTGTCAATATAAGACTTGCATGTTCCCCAACTAAATCGCACTAATGTGGGAAAGCCAAACACCACATGTTTATTTTGATCCAACCAAGCTTTTGTTTCAGGATCTGTACATAACACTAACGTGTTAGCAAAGGATCTACAAAGATTTATGGGGACACGAAGCAAAAATATAAATATTTAAATTTAAAATCAGTCAAAAATTTTGGTCAGAGCAATCAAGACATACAAAATGCAATATGAAAAGAAAAATGTTAAAAGAATATATACCCCCTGGATATCCAGAGCCAAAGTTTCTGGTTATACATTCAACTTTCTCATCCATTACCCATCCCCGCAAGGATTTATCCCTGGTGACCTGATATCCAGATAACCATTAAAACTTTCCTTCCTTGGTAACACAAAGTTTTCAAATAGAATTTAAATGCGACTAAAATGCATGCATTAGCCTCAAATCATTTGCTCACCTTTGCAATGATGCTTGCTCCACTAACAATTGGATACAGACTATCAGCTTTCTTAGCTACAATAAATGTAATACCTGGAAATTTCTCTTCTAGTTTTACTTTGTACTTATCTGCATCTCCAACAGTATCAACATAAACCTGGAGCAACCAAATCCACAAAAAGGATTCAAAGAGAATATTGATAGAAGAAGACAAATGTCAGACTACTGGAATTCTCAGAAAAACACATAATAAAGCACTATTATGGCATTGCCAATTGTCTTAAAGAAAGAAAGTCAAAGATGTACACATAGAAACTAGTTAAATAATCATATTACAAAAAAATTGCAGGAATATAAAACTACAAACATTAATAAGCATAGTATTGCTTTGCCTGGTCAAAAACAGCATAATCTACTTATCCATATCCATATCTATATTCCAACTTCCATCGTGAAGACAACATAGCATTTACTTAAGAACTTACAAAGGCTGAAAGAATGGTGAATGACCAACTAGAAGCTTACCAAAAAAAAATTAAAATTATGAAGGGAAGTCATAAAAATCAAAATTTACATAAAATATTTATACCTCTGTTACTAAAACCCCCATAGCAAGAGCCTTATTTACAAGGCCCATAGCAGAATCATGCGAAATCGTATTCAGGTTAATTTTGTCTCTGTTCAAAAAAACATCATTATAGGCATTTCTTGATAATTATTCCAAAAATATGAGAAGACCATTTTAAACTGCATGCAAATTCAATTACAATATGGTTGTAAGGGCATCCCATCATTGCTTGATGGATGTAACAAACTGAAATGTAATTTGATAAAAACTGCAAGGATTTACACAATTTAAGATAGATTGATCACTTTTTAAGCATTTTTGCTGAAAGCTCTCTTGGATCAATTATATCCACAGCCCAGCCCATGGAATCGTCAGCTTTTATACTTTCAAACAGTTCTTCTCTCTTCTCCTCCTTTAGAGTTTTTGAATCTGTCCAGAATATTTGACAACAAATGTGTGAGGTCCTATGTCGTTATTAGACAAGAGCATGCTTTCATGATACCAAGCTTTCATCACAAGAATGATAGGCTAAATCATTCAATCGCTTGCTAAACATAATGAAAGATTGTAATAAGATTATTGTCAACAAAAAAATATGGCATACATGACAGTCATAGATGTAGCAGATGTCAATCACAAAGGAAAAGGAAGAAAATAAAAACTGGTAGCCACTTCATTACCACCTTCCCTTCATAAATCTAACTTAAAGATGGGTTTACACTCCATAAAAGAATTCCGATCAAATTTCAATATGTCCCTCTATCAACTTCATTGACTTATACCATGTATGTTAGTTTCTAGAACAGCTATGTGCATAGAAATGCTATTTTACTTATCTATAAGCCAAAAGTTTCTAAACAGCAATGTCATAGAAGTGCTATTTTATTTCTCTAGAAGTCAAAAGTTTCTAGAACATGTGATCATGCCACAAAGCTCTAATTCATGTTCTATTATGCCCTGCAAACCTGAAAGTGTATGCACTTTTCTGCACAGATTCATACAGCATTTCCAAAAAACAACGAAACTGAGTATATGGACCATTAGAAGGTTTGTAAGTGTGTTTCTTGTAAGTGTCATAATGTTCCTGCATCCTCTAGTCTTGTAAATTAGGTGTATTGTGACAAAAGAATTATTGGATAGCTTCAATGAAAGCAGTGTATCCATTTACAAGCCTTGGCAAATATTTCTACCTTTTCTCCTCCTACTCTATTCCTAACTTCCAATGATCTAACTACTATCATCTACTCTTCTACTACCAACTATTCAATTAACCTTTACAAATGAGAGCATTGAGCCTTATATAGATGGCTCATTACAATGAATGGCTCAGATCGATTCAAGATCAATGGCCAATATCGAAAGATAGAAACCCTAATTAGGGTTTGTTATAACCACCATTACATTAGCCAATGAGAGACGAGGGTAAGTAAGAAAAATAATATTTGATGTAGTGCCACGTGTCACTTATTCCCTCCTTGAATTAATGTTGACTTGGTACCCTTTGATTGAACAAATGATGCTTGGGATGCCACATCAGCCTGCCTTGTAGACTAACTTATCCTTGAATTTTCCTCATGATATTTGGAATTCCTTGTGATACTTTGAATTTCATCCTTATGTTAAGAAATTCCTTGGACTATTTCCTCCTTAGCATTCTATGACTTTGAATTTTCTTGATGTAGTTCCTGATTTCTTGATGTGAAATCCTTTGTGCTCATGTCTTGAACTTGTTTTCCTTCATTTGTTCACCATCAAGGTGAAGTCCTCTTCATGTTTGATCTAGTCCACATCTTTGCCTTTGGAAATCCTTATCTTGAAATCCTCTTCCAATCCTTTTAAGTGTTGATCTTCCTTATCCGCATTTGTGATGTTGTCCTTGCAATATATACCCTCTTCAAGCCTTGATCATCATGCTTCCCTTCCTCGTAACAGTCCTGCAAAACAAACAAGCATTGAATTAAACACCTATGGGATAAACTTGATTTCAACCTTGGTGGGAAATCCATCCACATACGGACAAATCAATCCTCAAAACATCTGCATTATCCTTGTCCTTTCCTTCACTTGGTGGAAATTTGATGCCAATAGGAACTACTTTGTTATTGATCTTCATTCGAATTGATTTGTCCCTTCCTTTGTAATTTTGTCCTCAAGTGGAAATCCGACCCCCATCAGGGCTTATTGTCCTTAAAAATTCTGTTTGATTTGAACACGATGGAGTGGAAATTCTAACCTCATCAAGATACTTCAATGTTCCTTTCTTTGTCCAAACAATTTTTCCAGAATTAACTTTGGTTCTGATTTCAATTAGAAAATTGGAACTATGTAACATAATTCTGGAAAATACAAAGGATTTGATCAAAATCTGGTAAATTTGTCCTCAAAAAACCTGATTTTCAGACTTAATTCAAGTCTGATTGCAATAAAAAAGTTTGGAGACTCCCCTGTAAACTCAGAAAATGGCATGTTTGATGCAATCTCAGGTCTGATTTCTGAGTATAAAGTTTGAGGACACCCCTAAAAATAGTTGATTTAGGTGCTGGACAATTGTCACAGATTTGATTTTCTGAGTATTAAGTCTGAAGACACCCTGATTTACTCAGAAAATGACTGATTTGAAACTCAAAAAAGTATACCCAAGTCTGGAAATGTCACTTGGAAGTCTGAATACACTCAAAAAGTGACTGATTTTTTATATCAAAATTGTAATTAAGTCTGATTTTATGAGGACTGAGTCTGAATACGCCCTCCAATGTCTGAAAATACTCAGAAAATGATGTATTGAAGACACGCTGCAAATGATGAATATCAATGGTTGGAAGTGATCACAGCCCTGTCATGCACTTGCACTTAAGTTGTTTCACCTTTCCAAGCTCAAAAATGGCCTCCAAAAGTCTGAAGACATGCTGCAAATGATGAATATCAATGGTTGGAAGTGATCACAGCCCTGTCATGCACTTGCACTTAAGTTGTTTCACCTTTCCAAGCTCAAAAATGGCCACACCTGGGCATAAGTATGTGGCAGGAAATGAAGTTTCAGTCAGAAGACAACTCTGAAAATGAAGTTTCAGACCTGCACCAGAAATGGTGTCCGCACAAAATGTCCCCAAACTCCTCAAAAATGAAGTCCAAACAAAATCGCCTCAGCTGGAAGTGAAGTTTCAGATCTGAAAATGGAAAGTTCCAGGTAAGGACCAGCATTGGTGTCCAAGGAATTGTGTTACAAACTTGCCCAGCTATGGAATCAAGTCCAAATCTGAATGTAGTCACTCTCTCCACATGCAATGGTGTCAAGCATAAAAATCTCCTAAGTCTCCAATGGTGACCAGCAACCTGCAACAATTTTGGAAATTCCCCTCCAATGGTGGCACTAGGAATATTTGGGCAAAATAGCCCTATTTGGGCAAAATCGCCCCTTCAATCTGCAACTCTCTTTCAAAAATGGTGTCTAAATAACACTTAGGCGATTTTAATCACACTTCAAGCTACCTTCAATCACACTTCAAACTGTCACATCAGTACACTTATAATATTATTTTGATGTTGGCTGGGCATACTTATACATGTTTTCACCTTGATATTTCACCACACAAGCAATGTGGGATAAAAAACTTGCCTTTATACTTACCTGGGGAAAATCGATTTGCCTTAGGAAAATATTTAATCATTAAATGATCATTGCAAATTATTAAATAAATTGATGTTGATCCTTAAATAATTGTTTATAAGGCAAAAAATCATTAAATTCCAACCACATTTGCATTAAATTTAATTCACTTTCATCAAAATTGAGCCAATTGGGGAAAATCGCCCCATGTCTGGATAAAAATCCACATGAAAAGTCGCCACACACGTCATTCTAACCCCTTTGGGGGAAAAACGACCTCCCTTGGAATAAAATTCCTCATCAAAATCATCATAACTTGTCAAAAATATGACTTGGGGAAAATCGATTCCCATCTAGACTCCAAAAATCAATTCATTTTTCTCATTAAGTCCAAAAATCCACTTTGGGGGAAAATCGTTCCCCATCTGGATGATTATCCAGATTAAAAATTCATTAAAAATCACACTTGGGGAAATTTGCCATTCATCAAGACAATCATCTACATAAAAATCCATCAATCTTGATCACAAACTACCCTAGGGAAAATCGATCTTCATCAGGATAAGGAATTTCATCTAGATCAATTCATCTGCATTCTAGGGAAAAACGTGGGTCGTCGGGAATATCTCCAACACAATCAAAGTTTTAGCCTCCTAGTGGAAAATCACCCTCCATCAGGATTTTGAGTGGGGCAAAATCATGGGCCATCGGAAATTTGGGGGGAAAAGCACCCCTCATCAAGATTTTTGACCTTTAGACCACTAAAACATGGATTTTCATCTAGAATTTAATGATTTCTCCACTCAAAAACATCTAGACACTTCAAATTTCGTCATTACGCATCAAGACTTAGCAAAATTTGAGCGAGAAAATAGGGATTCCATTGGGATAAAGTGCAAATTTGACTTAAATCACCTCCTAGGAGCAAGAAAACAACCCCTAAAGGACCTCTTGACGCTTAGGCACAAAAAATATCATTGACTTAGACACTTTAAACTCAATCACGCTCAAAAGTCTACACTTAGACAAAAATAGGATCACCTAGACATTTGACATTTTAAAACATTTGATCTAACACCCTATCATAAGCAAAGGAAAACATTAGGAAATTATTACTAAACCAAGGCAATCTAAGCAAAACATCTACCCTAAAAGCGAAAAAAGTGGGGGTCCCCATTTGCAATGGGGCAATGTGTGAAAACGTCACATCAGGACGGCTAGTCGTCCCTAGAATCAGGGGGCATCCACACGTCCCCTATCTATCCCAAGGATGGCTACCCATCCCTTGGCATTTCCTACATTTGATCATATGTCCCCAAGACATTTCCGAGCGAGGACATCCTTAATTTGGTTGGGGACGCATCCCCGTGTTACATAGGTTCAAGTTCCTTTCCCAGGGTTCACAAAACCTCAAGTTGCCAACAATTTACTACATCTTTCCACAATTTGCTGCATTATGGACCATTGCTTCTCGAGGTGATTGTCTGGGAGCAATTGTGATTTTCATTGAATTGCCACACAATGGAAATACTTTGTGCCATATGCCACTGTCAATAGGTCATGCCACAAAGCTATAACTCCTCTATATTCATGTGGCAAAGATCTAGCAATGTTATCCTTGTTTTGCATAGTTATTCTACAATATTTCCAAATAACAACGACTGAGGAAACAAACTAACAAAACACAAACAATTGTGTTTCTTATAGTTACCATGGCATTCTGCATTCCATACTTGTAAAGTATTATGACATTTCTTAGATGGATAAAACAATAGTAGTAAAGATGACATCTTGTAGCATATTTTTGACCTTTTGGATTTGGTACAAAACTTATGCATAATACAAACTTGAAATTTGCGGTTCTAGCATGGTGTCTAACTATTATTCAATTTTCTCTTTCTATATAGCACTTCTATTGATATTTGCACTCCTGTCACTCTCATTTACAAATAGATTTGTTTAAATATTTGTCCCTTCGCCACACTTGAGCCCAGAATCAATCATGTCACATTGTCACCTACATTCTATTCCTTGGCCTTTTTGAAATATGATATTGATCGAAAGAAGGTTTTCGAGAGTGAATACTAAATTATCACAATAGATTTACTTGTGCCAAAAACATACTAAAGGATTAAGTTGCTTCAAGGTTGTCAACTTAAATTTCCCCACTTTAGGAGTTAACAAGAATATCCATTAAAGTATGACATGAGATTGTTTTGGAGAGCAATGGAAACCAAGGGTTCTTATCAATGGTTATCAAATAATACAAAGATGATTTAACATCTAACCTATGTAGGTGTTGATTAGAGAAATCAAAAAAACTTGCATCAAGAAGCTAGTCCAGCAACTTGGTCGCCACCAGAGCAGGGATGGATCAAAGTAAACTTTGACGGTGCTGCTAGAGGCAATTTGGGCCCATCGAGTGTAGAGTGTGTGGCAAGAAATTATCAAGGTCATATTATGGCTAGACATAGTCAACGATTAGGAACGGGAACTAATAATGAAGCTGAGGTTAATTCGGCTTTTTTGGCTGTTCAAATGGCAAGCAAGCTGGGGGTGGTGAATCTTCATTTGGAAGGAGATTCCTAGATCATAGTACATGCTATTCTAAGAGGTAAGGCCAAAAACTGGAAGCTTGATAAGGATATCCAAATTATTAAAAGACTTCTTTCCACTTTTCAGCAAAACAAGGTATCTCATGTTTTGAGAAATGGCAATAAAGAGGTAGATGCACTTGCTAATACGGCCTTTGACCTCCAAGAATGGGAGATTAAGCTTTGTGAAGATCACCCAATCAAACCAAATAGTGGAGATGTCTGAATGACTAAGTGGATGAGTTTCTATATCCCAAGGAATGAGGTGGCACTCTAGGCAGATTGTCAAGGTGGCATATCTTAAATGCAAACTAAGTCAGGCAAAGAATGTTTGTAGCTTGGTGTCAAATTGGATATTTATAACAGGCGAGTGCATCGAAGCTGGAGCATGCGTATCCAAGTATGGCGATCTCTCCTTTCAATGCATGAGAGATGGTGCAACGGTTTCTTTGTGTTGGCGGCGAGGTAAATATGATTCGTACAGCGTTAGAGGTGGATCTCAACAAGGAAAGGGATAATTTCATGGCAATCATCCCCATATGTCAGGAGCATTTAAGGAAACTTTTTAAACGTGGATATTTCGTAGATGGTTTAACTGGAATGTTCAAGTTATGAAACTTGTTGTGTGCCTCATTTATTCAGTTGGACGGTGTAAATGATGTTCAATTTACAATTCAATATGCAAGATGTATTCTAATTTGTATTCTCTCTATCTATGTATTATCTATTTATATTATAAATCTGACTATCTTCTTTTGTATGGCAGGTGAGAGGAGAATTTATCGATTTCAATATCCTTCTCACAAATATCGATTGATATATATATGCAAGAGTGGAGGATCAAGCAATGCCTTGACCGGTCATGTCTTATGGACATGACCGATCAAGACATTACTTGATCGCACCCTTTGATATATAATTATCAATCGGTGTTTATTCTAATCAACAGACCGATACTAATCGGGGTCTACGTAACTTAGTGTTCAATGCCAATCGGTATTCACGTGGCATGTTAACCGATGCCAATCGGTGTTTGCGTGACAAGTTAACCGATGTCAATCGGTGTCTAAGTTGACCGATACCAATCACTAACTAATAGTTATAAACCAAGCGGTGCATACTTTGCCACCCGATAACAATATCGATAATCATCATTTGTTTACTGCTGTGAAGATATCCGATATAAATCGAGATACATGGTTAACCCGATAATAATCGGTGATCACTGTTATAATGCAAACCGATATACTATGCTGTGATATGATTATCGAGATCGATTAAATAGATTGGACATATACAACTGAAGAATGATCATTAAATGAAATAGCTTGAAGTTTTCCTAATAGTTTATCGATAGGATAAATGATTGAATCATAGCTTTGGCAACTTCAACAATTGTCCTATTTTTCCTCTCAGCTATCCCATTTTGTTGAGGGTTATAAGGTATTGTTAACTCCCTCATAATCCCTGAATTTTTACAAAACTCTTTAAATAATTCTGATGTGTATTCCCCCCCATTATCAGTTCTTAGGGTTTTAATTTTATTTCCTGAGTAGTTCTCTGTTAGTGATTTGAATTCTTTAAACCTATTAAGGATCTCTTCTGATTCTTTACATTTCAAAAAGTAGATCCAAGTTTTCCTTGAGTAGTTATCAACAAATATTACATAATACAAAAATCCCCCCAATGAAGGTACAGACATGGGTCCACATACATCAAAATGAACTAACTCTAAAATTTTACTTGTTTTCCTAGTACTATTCTGAAAAGCACCCTTAGTATTTTTACCTAGGGCACATCCTTTGCATGCCCCTGAATGATATTGCTTTAACTTAGGTAGACCTGTGACAAGGTCTCCCATTGATGATAAAGCTCTAAAATTTAGGTGGCCTAGTCTTCTATGCCAAACTTCATTAGCATCTGTAGTTTCATGGATTAGGACTAAGTTGGGCTCTGTGCATAGCTCATACAAGTAGCCTTGTCTTTGACCAATCGTTTTAGCTTTCTTGATGGATGAATTATTTGGCCAAGCCAATACTCTGTTGTCCATGAAGGTCACTTTGTATCCATTGTCCTCCAGTGCTGATATTGAGACTAGATTTCTCTTGATGCCTGGAACATATAGTACTCCTTTAAGTTGTAATGATACCCCTGACTTTAGTTTGATGGTGCAGGTTCCAACTCCTTTGACTGGATGTGTAGAGTCATCTCCGATAGTTACTTCCTTATCATTCTCCTCTTTCATGGAGTCTAGCACTTCTCTAAATCCTGTAATGTGTCTGGATGAGCCACTGTCGATCACCCAGGAGTTAACTTTGTTTGATGCTTGGTTTGTGAGTGTTGAATAGAGTACATACTTCTCAGGGTCCTCTTCCCTTTTAGATTTTCCTATTTTGGCAAATGTGGCTTACTTAGCTCTTTTTGGACATTTGGCAACATAATGCCCAAATTTATCACATCTGTAACATTGAATCTAAGAAAGGTCCTTCTTGAAGGTGCTCTTGCCGTGACGACTTTTTCTCTTTCTAAATTGTTTTTGCTTGCTTTTCTTGTTTGAGTTCGTATTTAGAACTTGGAGATCTTCATCTATATTCTTTTGCTTGATCCCTTTCTTATTTTGCCTTGATTCCTCTTGGAGACAGTCAGCCTTTAGCCTATCGAATTTTGGAAATTCATCCCTTGCACTAATGCCTTGGACAAATGTTTCCCATATGCTAGGCAACCCATCTAGAGCAATGAGTGTTAATTCTTTGCTTTGGATCTCATATCCAAGGGTTGTCAGTTCATCCCTTAGGGCAGATATTCGCATGAAGTAGGCATTGACTGATTCTCCTTTGATCATGGCTATGTGATTTATTTCTCTTTTTAAAGCCAAGGTTCTACTTGCATTAGATATCTCAAATGCATCTTCAAGTTCTTTGAACATGTTGAAGGTTGTTTCATGTTTCCTTATGATGGGCATAATATTATTTCTTATCCCATCAACTATGATTTTGATTGGCTTTTCATTTCCCTATCTCCAAGTTGTTTTGTCGGGTTCAATCTCAGGTTCTGCAGTTTCAGTTTTTACAAATGATTTTTTATTTTCTTTTAGAATCATTTGAATTCTGAACTTCCATGCTAAGAAGTCATCACCTCCTCCGAGTCTGTCTTCAAATCTGATAGCGCTAGCGATTGAAAGAATTGTGATGTTGAATATATATGCTTGATTTGAATTTTCTGCAAAATTGAACAGCCTCAGGTTCGATTTAACTATAGCTCTGATACCATGTAAATGATGTTCAATTTACAATTCAATATGCAAGATGTATTCTAATTTGTATTCTCTCTATCTATGTATTATCTATTTATATTATAAATCTGACTATCTTCTTCTGTATGGCAGGTGAGAGGAGAATTTATCGATTTCAATATCCTTCTCACAAATATCAATTGATATATATATGCAAGAGGGGAGGATCAAGCAATGCCTTGACTGGTCATGTCTTATGGACATAACCGATCAAGACATTACTTGATCGCACCCTTTGATATATAATTATCAATCGGTGTTTATTCTAATCAACAACCCGATACTAATCAGGGTCTACGTAACTTAGTGTTCAATGCCAATTGGTATTCACGTGGCATGTTAACCGATGCCAATCGGTGTTTGCGTGACATGTTAACCAATGTCAATCGGTGTCTAAGTTGACCGATACCAATCACTAACTAATAGTTACAAACCAAGCAGTGCATACTTTGCCACCCAATAACAACATTGATAATCATCATTTGTTTACTGGTGTGAAGATATCCAATATAAATCGGGATACATGGTTAAACCGATAATAATCGGTGATCACTGTTATAATGCAAACCGATATACTATGCTATGATATGATTATCGATATTGATCGATTAAGTAGATTGGACATATACAACTGAAGAATGATCATCAAATGAAATAGCTTGAAGTTTTCCTGATAGCTTATCGATAGGATAAACGATTGAATGAGAGACTTCATTTATCTCTCATTCAATCATTTATCTTACCGAAGCTACCATACATTAACAGACGGCATGTTTGTGTGATAAAGCAATGAGGTTTCATAGAGGTGAGGTGATTCGCAATTGATACGAGTGAAGACTATGTGTTACTCTGCGCGGAAAGCCGAATTCAAGAGATACTGGAACCAAATTTCTCCCTTCAGACCTCCAAATTGATGGTAGCTTTTTGGGGGCACATTTCAGACAAGCGCTTATCGCATATTTTCAAGTTTGGCGACCGGGATTTCTTGAACAAAGTTAAAATTGTATTGGGTGATGAATACCTGAATGCAGAATTCCAGTACCGCACAAATGTAGACATTGCCACGATGTTTTTGGCATGGTGTTTTGAATTGGAAGCTAAGGAATTGGTGAACTGGTTGATAAGCAACTGTGTTAAGGAGGAATGGTGTAGGGGTTTTGAGAAACTTGCGGGGATGGCAAGGAATGGTGAAGGGTTTGTTTGCCCTGGTGGAAGCGGGCTTCATGTGAGTGAGTTCACTCCCCCATTGAGGCCTTTACTCCTTTGGAGTGCCAACTGCAACAAGGAGGTGCCCAGGGCGTTGGCTCAAATCGGATTGAATGGAGTGAAAGAGTTCTTGAGAACAAGAAACGCACAGGCCATCAGGGTTGAGCTAGCAAAATGAGGACCGTATGTCGAACAACCACCATCAATGGTTGAAGTCTCTTCAAAGCGTAAACGCGGCAGACCGAAGGAGTCGACCAAGACAAAGCCGATTTGTGCCCTTTTGATTGGCAAGTCTTCTTGTCACAATGCTGCTGCAAAAAGGACTGATTCATTGGATGCTCAGGCAGAACTTGCTGATGTCAAAGGGAAATCTGTTAGAGAGGCGAGTTAATATGTCTTAGTTTGTTAAGAAGAAGTGTGTATCCAGAGTACTTTGTTTTTGCAAGTTGGTTGGGTCGGTGTAGGATGGGTCGATTACTGTGAATGTTGTAGTAGGACTGGGTGATATGCTTTTTTGGTGTTGATGGGTATGGTTCTTGATATTTTGCAGACAATGTATTTCCTTTTCATAATCAATATAAAACAATATTTACCCATCAAAAAAAATGAAGTTTCTAAGAACAGCTAAGAAAAGGGTGAAGGTTCAAAGTTGTCACATTTTTATTAAAAAAAAGGCCAACACCAATCTAACTTTTTAACTTGAATCTCTAAAAGGTGACATGTTTTAAATTTTGAAATGATATAAATTAATAAAAAATAGTTTTTAGTGTACTTTATGTTTGTATTATTTTTTTAAATAAAATATATATTTGAACCGATTTTTAAAAAAATTTACACTATAATATAGTTGCTAATGAAAATGATGTTTAGTCAATTGCATCTTTTTATATAATAGATTTCTTTATTTTTCTTTTAATTTTTTTTGTATTAATAACTTGAAACTTTAGCATATGAATCAATTTTTTGCTCATTTTAATAAGTATATTTTTTAATAAATCTAGAAAGTTATGTGCATTGAGAAAACAACTATTCAAAAGTGATTCAACTCTTAATATTAACTATTTCTCCAAAATTTTAAAAAAAATATATTTTATATTATCTTAACATGGAATCTCTCCTCAAAAAGTGGCCACTCTTTTCCTAAAATTAGTAAAATGTTTTATATGAAAAATTTAAAATATCCTAAAAAACCTAAAAAAATGGCACAAAATGGCAAAAGGTGGCGACAAGAGCACAGAGGAGCTATCACAAGAGTAAAGCAAACGATCCTTCCCAAGGCAAATATTGATCAATGGGAAAATAAGTCCTTGAGTACCCCACACTTTTCTAGTAGTGCCAATGTGATCCCACTTGGCAATGTCAAGAAGGGATCAGAATCGAAACAAAGGACATCTAGCCAGGCGCACCCACAAAGCAGAGTGAAGAAGGCCAACAGGCAAAATGGAAGGCAAAGGTATAGACTGGTTGTTGGAAGGGCAAAAGGTGAAATAGACATGCAACAAAAGCGATGAAAACAAAAGGCTATAGTGATGCCCTCAAAGATCATTGCCCCAACCATGGCATGTCTAAAGGATCGAGCCCTACTAGTTAAGTGATGTGGAGATGGCTGCCCCAATGATAGGATTATGGAAAGGTGGAAAAGCACCTTTGAAGGTAAAGTAAACATCCAACCCCTTCTAAATTCCTTCTATCTCATAGAATGCATTCACCCTTCATTTAAGAGATCCTTTATGGAGATCCTCTATTCTTCAAAGGATCAAGCTTTCATCGCCTAGACTAGACACCAAACTTTGATCCGACGACATACAAGCCCCAAAAAACCATGTGGATCTGCCTTATGGGACTCCCCACGGAATTCTGGAACATAGATGCCCTAATTAAGATCAGGGATGCTTTGGGCGCCTTTTTGGGAGTCGAAGATTTTCTAAATGGGAAACCTCAGTTGATGGTGAATTTATTAGTTGAGGTTGATGCATGCTCTTGGGTCTATGAAGAACTTGAGATCATCTTCGAGTTTGGGAGGTGGTTTCAGCAAGTGGCCAAGCAAAGGGGAGTGTCTCTGGCCGCTACCTTCTAAGGAAAACTATAGAGGCAAAAAGTTCCAGTTTGGGAGTGGAGGCCAAAAGTGGATGGAAAGGGGGGGAAAGCATAGAGCATCCAAAAACAAATGATGGCTTGTATTTAGGGTTAACTATACTAGAGAAAGTTATCACACCTCAGACAATTGTAGAGGATTGGAGGAAGGGGATGGGGAAAGGGAAGGAGTTGATGGTAGATGTTGATCAGAGCAATATGACAAAAAAGAGAAAGCAATTTGAATTCTCCAAATCTACGATCCAAAAACCCTAGCAATATAGAAGGAACTGCTCCAAATCTAGATAACTCAAATGCAACGGAGAGAGTTCTCCCTGGAATCACCAAATCCATGCCAACCAAGGTTTAAAGATGACAACCAACAGGTTGAGATGGAGACAGAGGATTAGACTTTGGATAAAAAGAGGAGATTGGGGTACTATAGGAAGAGGATATGATAGAGATAGAGAACTTGTTTCCCAAAAAGGCAAACAACTCTTTAGAACTGGAGGCAATTTGTGAATTTCTTGTAATCTCTTGTGAACAATCAAAGGAGGTTGAGGTTGACTCGGCTTCATTCATTAAGTTGCAATCCAAGAAGTAGGAGTTTTTATTGGAATTGTTGGAGAATGGAGAGACAAAGGAGGCCGAGCAAGAGCTTTTGTTTTCTGAAGTAGAACAATCAAGGTTAAATGAGGAGGCATTGCGTAATCAAGAGAGATTGGGTATCAATCAAACCCCATCTTCCAAAACAAAGCCGGATTGTGGCAAGTCCACAAGTAAAGGAAAAGGGAGGAAAACACTAGAAGACCTCAAAAATAAGGACAAAGAAGCAGAAGATCAGCTCAAAATCACCATACTACTAAGGTCAGGGAAGGGAGTCCCCCTTCCCAAGGACCCATATATCTCTTTTCGTGGAATGTTAGGGGCTTAAACACCCCTAACAAATAGCACCTGGTCAGGCGTAGGTTAGGTCTAGTGAAGGCAAATATTCTACTTTCCAGGAAACCAAATTGACCAAGACAGAGGTCAAGCAATGTTCCAAGAAATTCGAAAAATGGAAGGTGGAAGCAATCCAATTGGAGGGAGTCTCGGGAAGTTTAGCAATCATATAGAATCCCTACTTAATTACTTTTAATATTTTGGCAAATGATAAGAATTGGTTAGGCGAATTAGTGCATTGCCTAATTGTAAATTTGAATTTCCTATTGATAAATGTTTATGGGTTGCTTGTCTGTCCAAAGAAGAAATATTTGTGGATGGAGCTTGATGGATTTCTTGCCAATAATCCATTCCCTCATGCGATCATTGGTGGTGATTTCAATGCCATTTTGCATCTGCAAGTAAAAGGGGATGAATTAGTCACAAAAAGACTTCAAAGACTGGGTGGACAAGAATAACCTCTTTGAAGTAGAATTAACAAATGGATCCTTCACTTGGAACAACAAAAGGTTAGGCCTCAACCACATCGTTGAGAAATTGGATAGATTCTTCTTCCTCAAGACTCTGACCACCTTCCCCTTTGGTTTGGAGGGATCCGTTCTACCCTGCTCAAGATCGGACCATTACCCGATTCAACTCATGCTCATGGGGGATAAGAAACCTATCAGGTGCCCTTTCAAATTTGAGAATATGTGGATGAAAGATGTAGCCTTTTTCAACTTGATCAACACCTAGTGGTTTGAGGAACAATCCTCATGGTCCAAACATTTTTGCTTTGTGTCAAAATTGAAATGGGTCAAGCAAAAGCTTTTGCAATGGAACAAAGAGCACTTTAAAGACACATCTTTGCAACCAAACAGGACCTAGAAGAGGAACTTGCTGCACTACATGAAGAGGTTTTGCAACATCAGATGGATCAGATTAGATTAATCAAAGAAAGAGATATGCTATAAGGGACTACGAAGATATCCTGGCAAAGGAAGAAGTTTTCTAGAGACAGAAATCTAGGGACACATGGACGGCAAAGTGGGACAAGAACTCTAAGTTCTTCCATAATGTGACCAAGCAGCAAAAGGATTTAAATAGAATTGTGAAACTAAAAAAGCCTGATGGCTCATTCATAGAGGATCCTAAAGAAATAGCCAAGGAGTCAATACCCTTCTTCTCTTCTAGGTTGAATAATCTAGAGGGTTCAGATAGATTGGTTCAAAAGGAGCTCCTAAACCATATTCCTATTAGGAAAATTAATGTTTACATTATAGTTGAGGTATTAGTGTAGAAAGGTAATTACCATTGTAATAGTGATGTTGTTAATAAACAACTCACAAATATAAATTTGGATGGTTAGTTGTATATATTGTTGAATGTGAATGATATTCCAAGATATTTGTTATAACACCTGCCTATCAAATAGGAGGTTGTTTGGCTATGTAATTGGCTATATATTAGCCAAGTATTGAGTGTTGAAAGTGTGAGAACCGTATTGTTTGATTTAATTATTTTAGCTTCTTCTCATTCCTTACCATATATTCTATTATGGTATCAAAGCATAGGGAGATGTAGGTTGTGTGAAGACGTGTAGATGAGAGATAGCATGAAACTTTTGCACAATTCCCATGTGTTGTGAGCAGCGTGAGTAGATAAGTCTTTCGAAGATCTATGAAGAGCCGATTCTAGGTGTTATTGAGGAGGTGCTACGCAAGCTACGTGATGTGCCAGGTCACTGTGTTAGTAAAGGTGCCTAAGTCTTGATTGCCATTACCCATGTTGAGTCGTGACCTCATATTGATTGGGGAATTCTATCACTAGTTAGTCATTATCGGCTATCTCCATTAGCCCACTGTTTTATTGCATGATCGTGTCTTCACACATGATTGGCAGATTTATATCTGCATTGACATTAGATTCTCATAAAGGAGCCTGTGTGGAGTTTGGTGGAGCAGCGATGCATATTCAGCATGGTGATTAAAGCGTGAGTGTGGCACAAACTCGTGACCTCTGAATTTATGTGGATTCGCAACTTTCTCCCTTTCGGCAGTGCGAAGTACAATATATCTATTTCTACAAGCCCCGTTGCAAATGTCTTGAACCAGCTTTCTTGCTCAACATTTATCTTTTGAAGGACATATTCACTCCTTTTAGATGATCCAAGCTTTAACATTGGATCTATCGGCCTAACTGTTTTTAGGTTGGCGGTTTTGTGGCAGAGCTCTTACTATGTGTATTTCACGTTCGAGCATTTTAGTGACAATGCATCATTCCTTGCTTGGTATCGGCTCGAGTTGGCTTGGTGATTACTCCTCCTTTACATGTGGTCTGTGCGACTTTTTCTATCCTTGGCAGGATTTTTGGGTAGACTTTATTTTGATGTTGTGCAATTTTATTATTAATAAGGGGGCTTAATATTTATGAGGATACATTTTTGTTAGTGGGGAGGAGAAGTTTGGTAGGTCTTTATCTATTGTTTAGTTATACCATTTCAAAATAAATTTTTAATAGTTTTTTTAGTGGGATTGTTGTTCGAAAATCAATTGTCCTTGTGTAAAAGTGTTATAGTCAAGGTGCATTATCGGTTAAGCCTGACACCTTTGATTAAAAGAGTAATCATAGAAAAATTAACTTTTATTGAGAAATTTGAAGGAAGAGACTTTCATACTTGGCAGATACAGATGCAGTTACATTTGATTGAAAAAAATATGTGGGATGCCGTGAAACCGAACTCAATAACACCAACTTATGCAGGTGAACTTGCTAAGTGGAATGTAAAAAATCAGAAAGCTTTGAGAACTATCAGTCTTGGCTTATCAGAAGCATATTTACACCATGTGGATTTTGCAAAGTCAGCAAAAGTGATTTGGGAGTCGTGTTGACGTGTATTTTGTACACTATCAAACACAGAATAAAATACCTAAAGGTACCTTATCCTCTCTTGAATAAAGCCTCTGATTGCTGAAGATATCGCGAAAAAGGATCAATCAGGATGACTCCAAGGTTCTTGTATGTAGGGTCTCTACGTGTGGATAAGCTCTCTGTGGTATGATGTGATTTGTTGGAATCACAAGGGGACTTACATTTGATGATTGAACGTCTGATCTGCTTTGAATATTGCTGGAACACAGGATCTTACTAACTTTGACTTGAAAAAAAGGAAAAAAGAGGAGGGTGAGGAAAGAATCTAATCCTAATACTAAGAATGTAAGAGCAATGAATGATCTTTGATGAAATTCTAACTAAGTCTTGTTTTGACATCACAGGAACATCTCCACAAGGTTAGTGCGATCTTCGAAGGAAAGCTTTATGATGTTCAAATCATCACTGCAGGCATAGACACCATCAGGTTGATGCATATCAATGAAGAAGCGACAATTGAAGTTAAGCTTAAGCTGAATGATTCCAGTTGACTACGCAAGGCAAGTCTGCAATCAACAAACTGCTAGTAGTATGGATATACGAATTTCACCATCAATCAAGCACATTTCTTCCACTCATCTAATAACATGAAATCAAATACGAGAAGTATAAAGACCATGCAAATTGTCGAATCGACCCATAAATTTCACCATTTCTTCAATGAAGTTTTACAAGTCTCTTACAACAACATCTTGGCAACAATCTTTGCCTTCCCTCTCTACTCTACTCTAATTGCTATTCTATCAACTTCTAACTACTCTCTATCTACTAACTGCTTCCAACTATTTCCAACTCTCTAACTGCCTTTACAAAATGAAATGTCAGGGCTTATATAGTGCCCTCAATACAATTTGATGGCTAAGATCAATTCGAGATCAATGGCCAAGATTTTACAATGAAAACCCTAATTAGGGTTTGTTACAACCATTACATAACATTTAATGCTTGACCAATGAAATAATTGTATTGCTTGGACACATATCCTCTCTGAAAAATTCGACCAATGGATAGCCGGGGTAGGTACATCGGAGTTTGTGCCACCTTCCATGAGTTAGGTACATTGAATCTGGACATGCTGAGGTGGACCAATCCGACTAGATGAGCGATGACTAGGATGCCACCTCATCTGACACTTGTAACTTGGTAGATATTCAACTTGATGTTGTTGAGAAGCTAGCTTTAATTAATTCATCTAGAACTATCTGCTTCTTCAACGAACCCTTTGCTCTAACTTCTTGTGTCCTTGATTTGCAGGATGATGATGTACCTCGCCTTGGAATGTTGGATTGGAAGAGGTCGTCCTTGTTGATGTTTGATCGAAGAAAGCCATCCTTGTCGATGCTTGACTGGAGGAGGTTGCCCTTGTCCTTGCTTGATCTTCTTGGAGGAGACCGTCCTTGATCTGGCTTGATTTTCCTTGAGGAGAGCCTTCCGACTTGTAGATCCTTCGAGCTTGGGAGCCGCCATCTTGATACCTACACAACATTTCACAATTAGTAATATATCTTGAAATCTAAAAAATTAAACTTTAAAAGGAAGATACAAGATTTTAATTAGGAAATTTCATGATAAATCTTGAGTTATCATTTCCTAATTTAGGACTTTCAAAGCAAAATTTAAATCTTCAAAAATGGTGCCAAGGTGATTACACCATACCTCCACTTGGGAATTAATTCTAAAAAATGATGCAAAAATAGGAGAATTCGCTAGGCAAAATGTAGATCAAGACTCCCTTGGATAAAATGCACCTCCTTTAGCTTGGAAAAGAACTCCACCTTCCTCTTCAAAAATCTAGAAATTCGCCTTCAAATACCTTCAAAACATCTGGAATTTATCCTCCAATCTAGCAAAAAATACGCCTCTCCAATAGCCTTCAAGATGAATTTCGCCTTCCTTAGTCTTCAAACTTGGTAGAAATTCGCTCCACACAAGCTAGATTTCGCACCTTGTTGTTCTTCTCCAAATCGCACTTGTGTGAATGAATGAATGATGGATTAAAATCGCTCAACACACCTCTCTTATATGGGCGCTCATCCTTTCATTTCCCATAGGCCGACTTGAAAAATAGGCCAAAAGATAAATAAAAATTAAATAAAAGGAGAGGCCGACTTGAAAAATAACATTAAATAATACCCCAAGCGTTCCCATTTTATTTTTAAAATAATAATAATTAATTTTAAATGCCTTTATAATTAAAAAATTCGATTTTTAGGCTCAAAATTAATTATTAAATGTTAGGCGCACTTATTAAATGTCAATTTAATTTTTAAAATATCTCAAGGTTTCATCGAAATTGGCATTTAATGTGTCATAGATGATATTGGCGCCTAGGCATGGCAAGATAATGGACATCAACAAGATCGCTCTGGTCCCTTGGAGAGGGACAGGAGCGCCTTTTCATCTTAGCCTTACAATTTCTTGTTTTTCACGTTCAACACTTCATCTTGGACGCCCAAAATGGGATTTTCATTCGTAACTTTGAGTTTGATCAATTCAATCTTTGGAATGAATGCTCCTTAGAACCATTTTCGCCCTGGTCCCTTGGTGAGGGACAGGAGCGATTTCACCTTTTGCCCTTGGTTTTTGTCTTTTTAATCGCCAAATCAAGTTGTGAGGTAGGCAATGATCATTAGTATTCGTTCTATGCATGTTTTAACTTGCTTTCCAAGGCAAAATGAGCCCCTCCAAGGATATTCGCCCTGGTCCTCCAGTGAAGGACAGGAGCGAATTTTAATCCATGGCACAAATCTTTAATCATATCAACGTCAAATTGTCTTCAAGGCGTAAAACATTGCTCCTTATTCCTTCTTGAGTCTTGCAAACGATATTGGCACTCTAAAATTAGGCACACTTGAAGATTTCGCTCTGGTCCCTGGGAGAGGGACAGAAGCGCCTTAGCCAATTTGAGCAAGTTTTGTGGTCTTTTGCAACTTCGTTCTTCTTAGAGGCATTCCAAATATCATCTTGACCTTGTGTCTTGACTTGGACTCGTCCGAAACTGGAGAGGAAGGTTAGCTAATGTGTTTTTCGCCCTGGTCCCTGGGAGAGGGACAGGAGCGATTTTGTAATCATAAGCTCACTTGTGTTTTGCTAACTTCGAAAATTATCTTCAACGGATCGATTACGTCTTCCTTCACCCACCTCAAATGCGAAACTTGCCTTCCTTTTGCCAAAAACTTGCCTTGAAGGAAAATCGCTCTGGTCCCTTGGAGAGGGACAGGAGCGCCCTGGCCATTATAAGCTTGGTCCCTTGGAGAGGGACAGGAGCGAACTTGTTACTTAGGCCGATTTTCTTCATTGTGGCGTACTTAAGTTATATTCAATGGATAAAACACACTCCACTTGACCTCTTCCAATTGTGAAATCACTTAAATCTGGCAAGGATAATGCAAATTTGGATTTCAAGCTCCGGTCCTTCAGTGAGGGACAAGAGCGATTTTTGTCCTCAAGGCCAAATCACTACAATTTTCATCTCAAATTTTCTTTGCTAGGGAAGATTTCACCTTACTTCAGGCTATGAATAAAAGTTTATGTCCAAAAAAGGTCTGAAATTGTGCATATAAGGAAAAACGCTCTGGTCCTTCAGTGAGGGACAGGAGCGCTTTTGACCTTCTAGGCAAAAACTTCATCATTTCATTGTCTTTGATCAAGTCTGGATGCTCTATCATGTTCATTTTGTCCTCCACCATGCATTTGATGTCTCAATTCGTCCAAACAAGGTCAGGAATGACTCCACTAAGCCTTTTCGCTCTGGACCCTTGGTGAGGGACAGGAGCGATTCGCCTTGGACCCTTGGAGAGGGACAGGAGCGAAATTCGCTCTAGATCCTCAGTGAAGGACAAGAGCGAAATTTGACTTTTTGAACTCTCTATCAGGATAATTTTTATGGAATATAACATTTAAGTATAAGAAAGAAGAAAGCTTATACTTTAATTTATATTCCATATATACTTTCAGGATGTTTGAGAGTGGTTTCAGACCTCCAGGAGTTATATTGCAAAATCTAGTTTTTTGAGGTTTTTCACTTTCTAGACTTAGTCAAATTTCAGGATCAGGACATTCCAGACTTAGCCAAATTTCAGGATCAGGACATTCCAGACTTAGCCAAATTTCAGGATCAGGACTTCACTCAAGCAGGACTTGCTATCCTATTGATCTCCCCGATAGCACTCAAAAATGCAAAGGCTAACTAACAAAACCCTAAAAAAGCAAAAAGAAGCAAGGGTCCCCATTTGCAATGGGGCGATGTGTGAGAACGTCACAACAAGTCATTAAACAAGCTTTTTGGATCTAAAGCAGAAAGTGCCAAGACAACATTGAAGCAGAGATTGTATGGACTGAAGATGGAGAAAGGTACAAAAATGGCAGATCATATCAGTAAGTTTCACTCTCTTCTAAATTGGCTAGCTGGGATTAATGAGAAAGTAAAAGATGATGATGCTAAAGCAATACTTCTGAATAGTTTGCCTAAACATATGTCTGGAATGGTGTTCACATTAAACAAGGTAACTATTAGTCTTGAAGGAGTAATATCTACTCTACTTGATCATAATGAAGACTCGGAATCGGAAGAGGTCTTATTTGTACGAAATAAAGCAAGAAAAGGAAAGTACAAATTTCAAACTATTCCTTCAAAAGGAAAAATTAAATGTTTCTATTGTAATGAAATGGGACATATAATCTTGAATTGCAAGAAGATGGCACAAGATCTATTAGATGATAAACTTGATCATCATGCTTCTTTAGCTGATGAAACTGATTGGGAAAACCATGTGAAGGATGAAGAGCTATCATGTCCTACTGATGAAGAATATGTGCTTTAGATAACTTCAAAATTGGAGGATGGAGTCATCAGAGGTTGGAGGACACTCAACATCCTCTCGTCAATCACCAACGACGGGGCCGCTTATCAGCTTTGGTGGCACTTTATTTTCTAGTATGTAGCAAGATATGTTTTGTTTTTCAGTGTTCCTGGTTGTGTGAATAAGTGGAATTTCACATTGTGGGGGGGAATATAGCCAATGTTCCATTCCCATTTGTGATATGTATGGTGATTTCTATGTAACTTCCCTAAGGTGTAAGCATAGTGGCGAACAAAAGCACCAAAGTAAGTCAGTTCATGGATCTTGAAAGGGTTTGTGGGAGGATCCAGAAAACCACGCGAGGTGAACAAATGAGTGGAGGTTCCTATTCATGTCAAGGTTTGTGGTAAGCCTGTTTAAAACCATGGGAGGAGAGCGCCTTGCTTTTGGATCAAGGTCATGAGTCACATAGTTGGACATGCCACAAGGGTGAGCATACTGCAGAAGAGTGTGAATGTTTTTCTACCATGTAAACAATAAGGGAGGAATGTTAGGAAAATTAATGTTTACATTATATTTGAGGTGTTAGTGTAGAAAGGTAATTACTATTGTAATAGTGATGTTGTTAATAAACAACTCACTAATATAAGTTTGGATGGTTAGTTGTATATACTGTTGAATGTGAATGATATTCCGGGATATTTGTTATAACACTTGCCTATTAAATAGAAAGTTGTTTGGCTATGTAAGTGGCTATATTCCAAACTTGATAACTGAAGCTCAAAATAGAATTTTGGTTGCAAGGTTCACTAAGGAAGAGGTAGAAGAAGCACTAAAACAGCTTCACCCTGACAAAGCTCCAAGACCAAATGAGTTTCCAGCTGGTTTCTTTCAGAAATGCTAGCATATTATAGGCTTAGAGCTAGTGTAAGCACTAGATACAACTAGGAACTTGGACAAATTTCTAAGAGAAATCAACAATACATTCACTGCCCTTATCCCAAAGAAGGAGAAGGCTTCCAACCTGGATGAATTTGCCCCATCTCCCTCTACAACACAATCTATAAGATTATGGTGAAAACCATGGCTAACAGACTAAAGAAGATCCTTTCGGACATCATTTCTAAAGAGCCGAATGGGTTTGTTCCCAGAAGGTCAATCTTAAGATGGTTTCATAATTGCCCAAGAGGAAATCCACTCAATTCAAAACAATAGGACACCAAGCATGCTCATCAAACTAGACATCAAGAAAGCTTATGACAAAGTGGACTAGTGCTTCCTCTACAAAATCCTTGAAGCCTTTGGCATTAACAAACATTGGATTGATTGGATTTACTTTTGCATTTCCAGCCCTAGTTTCTCAGTCCTCGTGAATGGATCCTCTAAGAGCTTCTTCGACGGTTCGAGGGGCTTGAGATGGGGAGACCCTTTGTCTTCGTTCCTATTTATTATCATAGCTGAGGAATTAGGTAGAACTTTCAAAAGCAATCAAGCCAAAGTATTGATTGAAGGAATCAATGCGACAAGCTCTTTACAAGCCATCTCTCATTAGTAATTTGTTGATGGTATTATGTTGTTTCAAGCTGCAAAGAAGAGGGAAGCCCAATGCTTTCAAAGTATACTAGAACAGTATGTTGTTGCTTCAAGATAGAGCATTAACCATGCTAAATCTGAGATCTTCTTTTCAATGCCACCAAGAAAGGAGGCAAAGATTCTCATAATCTTAAACTCCAAGTTGGGAAAACTTCCATGCTCATACCTAGGACTGCAACTAGATAAAGGACTGAGAACCACAAAATTATGGGACCCTCTTGGTGATTAAATCAAAAGAAGGCTTTCCTCATGGAGAGGAAGATGGTTCTCCCAGGCTGGTTGGATTGTCATGCTCAAGGCTGTTATCTCAGCTATGCCTATATACCTACTATCCTGCCTTTCTCTCTCAGCCAGAGCAAACTTGAAGATGGTTCAGAAAATGAGGAAATTCTATTGGTGGGGTTAGGTAGAGAAGAAAAAGATTGCCTTGATGCTGTGGGATAAAGTATGTAGGCCTAAGGAGGCTAGAGGGGTTGGCCTTTGAAACTAGATATGGCAGAACTAAAGCATTGGGAGCTAAGTTACTATGGAAAATGTATAAGAAACCGCAATTGAAGTGGGTTAAAATACTTCAAAGAAAATATCTCGACAATGATACTCTAGATGGCATTTTCAAAACTGCTAACCCTTCCCGAGAATCACATCATGGAACTTTATGCTCAATTGCAAATCAGTAATAATAGACGCTTTAACATGGGACATTCATGATGGGAGTCTGGCCTTATTTCGAGAAGATTCTTGGGGACAATACCCAAGTATTGACAACTTAATGGTAGCTGATTAGACCAAAGCCTACCTAAAACAACATTGGAGTGCCTTGGTCAAGGACTATGTTGTCCTCATCAACGGGGACCCTTCACTAGGGTGGCACTGAAAAGATCTCTAGTCTCTCCCCTTGCCGACAGTAGAGATCAATTGTTTGTTGGAGATCTTGAGAAGCAGAGATTTGATCTTCTGAAGTGGATAGGATTAGCTGATTTGGGCAAGGTCAAAGAATAGGCAATTCAATGCAAGGGATGGCTATAATATGATTGCTAGAAGAGAGCAACATCTCAAAATAGACATTCCCATCCAGTTGTGTTGGAATAAACTTTGCTTGCCCAAAGCTGGGGTTTTTGCATGGGCTGCACTTCAAGGAAAGATCCTAACCACAGACAAATTTAAAAGAATGGGTTTTGATGGGCCCTCGAGATGTGTTCTTTGTGGGGAGGCTGAGGAGACAGTGGATCATCTACTTCCGGGCTGCCCCTTTTCCCCAGCTTGTTGGAGATGGCTATGCGCTAAATTGGGATTGATCACTGCCCTCTCGAATGATATCATGAGCCTATTTAAGGCTTGGCCAATCATTCATAGATCTGCCCTATATGGTTGCCTTTGGGTCTCTTGTCCTTCACTTCTTCTATGGTAAACTTGGAAGGAGTGTAATAGGAGGATTTTTTAGGACAAAGGGATGCCATTAAGCTCATTTTTGAACAAAGTTGAGGCCACAATCATAGAGCTTGTCAATAGCAGAACGACTTTGCACCTAAAGAAAAATGCTCAATTCACAGTATGGGATAGCAAGATGTGATTCAATTGGAATGGTTTGAAGATCCCACCTTTCACTGGTGTGAAGAGGTGGACTCCAAAAGAGCCCAAAGCATTTGGAAACCACCTCAATCGGGATGGTTTAAGATGAATTTTGATAGGGCATCCAGAGGCAACCCGAGCCCTTCCAACACTAGATGTATTATCCGAATTTGGGATGGTTAAACCATGGGAAGACTAGCAATTCCCCTGAAAGAAGACACAAATAATGTCATAGAATTGAAGGCACTAATTCAAGGCTTATTATTTTGCAAAGATCTTGGGATTTCAAGATTAAAGGAGATTAAAGGAGATTCCTCCATAGTGGTAAATGCAATCAGATTGGGAGCTACAGCAAATTGGAAACTTAGAGCATTGCTCGATAGAGCCAAGGCACTTCTCAAGTTTTTTGAAGCTTACAAAATCAACCATACATATCGTGAGGCAAACATGGATGGTGACACGTTGGCAAACATGGCTACTAACAGGATAGAATTGGGTACAATCAAACACACTTGACAAGTTGGCGGTGGTGGTAGGCATTTGTGATAACCAAGGCAACAAGCACAGGAAGCATTTATTTCTGCAAGAATCAAGGACACACTTGGACGCTTTGGGAAATGGCCCTAGCCTATTTTTTGTACACTTTTTGTCCTTTTGAGATTGGCCTCTCGAAAATGGAAATTTTGCCTTGGTTAAACATTTATGGCATCTTGGCATGGTAGCCTCTTGGGAGTCGATGGGACTTCACATTAATGCTAATTCTCTTGTCAACTGTATTGGCTCGTGCAGGATGTCAATTACCTTACTAAAAGTGGGATGTCATGCCTCTCATTCTTTGCATTGTCACTTTCTAACATGGAGACTTCAATTCGTTTAAGAAGCAATAGAAGGCAAATGGCATTCCTTGAGTATATTTAAGACCAACGACTTCACATGTTCTACAATTCCCCAGCTATTTTGATGATGGAATCCATAAGGATGGTTCTAAGTAAGAACTCCTTGACCTCCGCCAACAAACATCGGATCAACACGAACATCTCATCTTGTTCTCTTGCCTCAATGTTGGACCTTAGAGAGCCACAAGTGCAAACTCTGATACTGCTACGACTTGTCTTTAAGGCCGACTTCCTAGTGGATGATATTGATCTTGTGGTTATGGTAGAGTCGAGCATGGGCATTCCCTAGACGGAAGACATTCCGAAGATATACGAACTTGGGGTGTGTTGACGTGTATTTTGTACACAGCCTAACACAGAATAAAATACCCAAGGGTACCTTATCCTCTCTTGAACACAGCCTCCGATTGCTGAAGATATCGCAAAAAAAGGATCAATCAGGATGACTCCAAGGTTCTTTGATGTAGGGTCTCTACGTGCGGATAAGCTCGCCGTGGTATGATGTGATTTGCTGGAATCACAAGGGGACTTACATTGAACGTCTGATCTACTTTGCTGGAACACGGGCTCTTACTGGCTTGGATTTGAAAAAATGGAAAAAGGATGAGGGCAAAGAGAAGATCTAATCCTAATACTAAGAATGTAGGAGCAATGATTTGATTTTTGATGAAACTCTAACTAGGTCTTGTTTTGACATCAATGGACCATCTCCACAAGGCTACTGCGATCTTCTAAGGGAAGCTTTATGATGTTCAAATCATCACCACAGGCATAGACACCATCAAGTTGATGCATATCAATGAAGAAGCGACAAATTGAAATTGAGCTTAAGCTGATGATTCCAGTTGACTACACAAGGCAAGTCTGCAATCAACAAACTGCTAGTAGTATGGATATACGAATTCCACCATTAATCAATCGCATTTCCTCCATTCATCTAATCATCTACCATCTAGGATTGAAGACTCAACAAGAAACCATGCAAATTGCAAGAAACGACACACTTCACCATTACTTCAATGAAAATGGAGTTTGTTTACAATCAATGGCAACAATTTCTTGCCTTGTCCTCCTATTCTACTCTAATTACTATTCTATCAATTTCTAACTACTCTCTATCTACTAACTGCTTTCTATTATTTACAACTCTCTCTAATTTATTGCTAAAATTAGCCTTTACAAATGAAATGCCTGGGCTTATATAGTGCCCACAATACAATTTGATGGCTTAGATCAATTCAAGATCAATGGCCAAGATTCAACAATGAAAACCCTAATTAGGGTTTGTTACAACCATTACATAACATTTAATGCTTGACCAATGATAAAATTGTATTGCTTGGACACATGTCCCCTCTAGAAAAATCGACCAATGGATAGCCGAGGTAGGTACATCGGAGTTTGTGCCACCTTCCATGAGTTAAGTACATTGAATTTGGACATGCTGAGGTGGACCTCACTGATTGGAGACGTGATGACTAGGATGCCACCTCGTCTGACACTTGGTTGATACTCAATTTGGTAGCGTTGAGAAGTTATCTTTGATTAACTCTTCTAAAATTATTTGCTTCTTCAACGAGCCCTTGTTCTAACTCCTTGTGTCCTTGATGTGCAGGATGATTGATGTACCTCGCCTTGGGAATGCTGGATTTGAAGAGGTCGCCCTTGTCTTTGCTTGATCGTCCCGGCGAAGACCGTCCTTGATCTGACTTGATTTTCCTTGATGAGATCTCCATTTGATGCCTACACAACATTTCAAAATTAGAAACATGATTTTGCAATGAATAGCATAGATTAAATTAATTTTGGGAAACTTCATGATTAGTCCTTGAATTATCATTTCCTAAATGACGATTGAGCTAATATAATTCAAAATTCAAAATTCAAGCTTAAGGCAATGACGATCAAAATTCGAAATTAAAACAAGAGATCTTGCCATACCTTACTTGAGAGCTTAACTCTAAAATGCCAAAATAAAGGAATTCGCCTAGGCAAAAATCAAAATTTGATGGCTTCAACGTGATCTTGAAGGATAACGAACGTCCTCTTTGTCAATTCGTCACCCTTGGGGATATCTTTGATGTGCTCTTCAATGTCCTTGGCAAGTTCGCCTAACTTGAAACTTCAAGTTCGTACTCCCTTGCTTGGAATGAAATTCGCTCCTCTAACACACAATTCGTGCTACCCCTTTGTCTTCTTCAAATCGCACTTGATTGTAGATGGTAAAAAATGATGATGAAAAAATGAAAATTCTCACCTCCTTTATAGGCGCTTACACCACCCACTATCATATAGGCCGACTTTTGTAAAAATAAAGCAATTTTAAATGATTTTTAATAAATAACAAGGCCGACTCTTATAAACCAAGCGCTCCCTTTGATTTTTTTTATTAATTAATAAATAATTACTTAAATGCCTTTATTATTTAAATAAATAAATTTCGATTTTTAACAAGGCAAAATAATTAATTAATACCAAGCGCAATATTTAAATGCCATTTAATTGAATTTTCAAACTTATCGAATTTTCTAGCATTTAAATAAATTCAAAAATGTGTTTGAGCGCCAAAATTGGAGAATTGGGAAGAGTACAAACCTCATCGCCCTGGTCCCTGACTAAGGGACAGGAGCGATCCATCAACTTGGTCTTGATCCTTGCATTTTTTACGTCCAAAATCTTCATCTCCATGTTGAATTTGCCATTTTCGCTAGGATTTTCGAACTTGAGTGTCTTGCTTGTGTGAACAAATGTCTCTTATAACCATTATCGCCCTGGTCCCTTGGAGAGGGACAGGAGCGATCTTAATGTTTTCACTTGATCTAGCATCTTTGATCTCAAATTTCCATCACGAGGTGAATAATAACCTTGTTTCTTCATTCCATACTTGTTCCACTTGAACTTTACAAGGCATTTAGACGTTTGGAAGGATCATCGCCCTTGTCCCTTGGAGAGGGACAGGAGCGATCTTGAAGCTCTAGCCAAAATGCGTTATCTTTTAACCTTGGTTCCTCGTTCATTGCCTCTTAAAGGACGTCCTTGATCTTGTGTGAACTTACCTTGACATGCATTTAAAGGAAAATGAAGGATCCTATGCAAATCGCCCTGGTCCCTTGGAGAGGAACAGGAGCGATATAGCCTCTTTGTTCAATTTGATGATCGTTTAACGTTTGAAACCTTTGAATATCATCTTCTAATCATGCCTTGGATCTTTTACCACCTTGCAAAACATTGACTTAACGTAATTTTTGCATGAATTGGCCAATATAATCAATATCGCTATGGTCCCTTCCCAAGGGACAGGAGCGAACTTCAATATTTTGAGCTTGTCCTTGTTTCGACCAACTTGCAATCACTTTCATATTGTAAGATGAAGTCCCTTGATCCTTCTTAGCCGCTTGGTACTTGGTAAATTTTCAAAATTTAGAGCCTCACAAGGATTTCGCTCTGGTCCCTTGGAGAGGGACAGGAGCGAACTGGGGTACTTCATTGCAAATCCTTCGATGTTGGCGACCTTTGATGCTTTGTGCTTGATTGGAACACTTCGAAACGTCCTTGCCACCTTGCTCTCCGTCTTAGAGTATCTTGAATTTGAAGAAGAGGCAATATAATCATCATATCGCCCTGGTCCCTTGGAGAGGGACAGGAGAGATCTTGGTCCTGTAGGCTTCATCTCACCTTGTTAACTTCAAAAATTATCTTCAACGTATTTAACTCATATCTTTTCTTGCCTTCGAACTTAAGACTTGCTTGATCTTTGCCCGAAACGTGCCTTATGAAGAATTTCGCTCTGGTCCCTGGGAGAGGGACGGGAGCTACAAAGAACTTCGCCCTGGTCCCTGACTGAGGGACAGGAGCGATTTTTGCATTTTGGTTCATTTTTCTTCACGACGGCACTTCAAGTTATATTCATTTGGTAAAATGCATCTCCTTGGACCTCTTCAAATCGTCAAATCATTAAAATCCTGCAAGGACAAAGCAATATTTGATTTTAAGCTCCGGTCCTTCACTGAGAGACAGGAGCGAAATTTGCTCTCTAGGCCAAATTGTTACAATTTTCATCAAAAAATGTCTTGGCTAAGGAAGATATCATCCTGCTTCATGCTATGAATAAAAGTTAATGTCGAAACAAGGTCTAAAAATGTGCATATGAATAAAATCGCTCTGGTCCTTCAGTGAGGGACAGGAGCGAATTTGACCTTCTAGGCAAAAACTTCATCATTTCATTGTTTTTGATCAAGTCTGGATGCTCTATCATGCTCATTTTACCCTTCACCATGCCTTTGATGTCTCAATTTGTCCAAACAAGGTCAGGAATGACTCCACTAAGCCTTTTCGCTCTGGACCCTTGGTGAGGGACATGAGCAATTCGCCTTATAAGTGACATTTCCTTCTATGTTTCTTCTTTCTTATACTTTAAGTTATATTCCATATATACTTTCAGGATGTTTGAGAGTGGTTTCAGACCTCCAGGAGTTATATTGCAAAATCTAGTTTTTTGAGGTTTTTCAGTTTCCAGACTTAGTCAAATTTCAGGATCAGGACATTCCAGACTTAGCCAAATTTCAGGACATTCCAGACTTAGCCAAATTTTAGGATCAGGACATCACTCAAGCCGGACTTGCTTATCCATGTGATCACCTGGGCGACACTCAAAATGCAAAGGCTAACTAACAAAACCCTAAAAGACCTAGAAAACAAACCCTAAAAAGCAAAAAACATGGGTCCCCATTTGCAATGGGGCGATGTGTGAAAACGTCACAACAGGGTGGTGGTGGCAAAGCATCCCTTCATTCTGAACCTAGACGCGCAAGGATTGAAGCAATGGGCCACAGTGGGAGGAGAGTTTCTATGGAGGGTGGTTGGCATTGTGCATGAGGATAATTCAGCTTAGTTGGAGCAATTTGCGAAGGTTGTCAATTCAAAGGCCTTCTATGAAGATAAATGATGTGTCAGGACACATTTTTTGGGGTTTTTTTTTTCATTTTTGAAGTCCCGTGTATGTTTATGTTGGCATCTTGGTGGAGGGTGATCGTGTAGACAATGGGTTATCAGGGTTCATATCAATGCCTAGTGCAGGCCGCATGCTAGGTTTTGGGTCTTTTTTGATGGCTCTTGTGGTGCAATGACTCCTCTCTACTTTGTTCTCTGTCTAGCACTAACGGGGCTCTGATTGCCATTCCATAGTGATGAAATGTTTGCTTTTGGGTCTCTGGTTGGCCTTATTTTGTAAAACTTATGTAATTTTTTTGGTTATTAATATAATTGCCGCAACCTTGGTTGCACCTTAGGAATCAAAAAAAAAAACATGGAATCTCTCCTCTGATGCATCAAATTTTCTTTTTACACTTTTGATAAGCTTTAATTTTTTCTAGAGAAGACAATCAGCCTTATATTTTGGTGTTGACTACCTACTTTTTGTAAAAAGAAAAAGAAAATATAAATACTAATTAAAACATTAATAAATATATATATTTTTAGAATCTAAACTTACAGATCTACAAAACAGTTATTTTTTTAAAAAAGTCAAATTATATTTAAATATTTAGTAATTGTGAGAATATCAAGTTTTTCAAATAATTTCATTTTTTTGATAAATTGGCATGAAAGTGATGCTACGTGTATTTAGTGGGCACTTTTAGTTGGACAAGTTCTTGCTCAAATTTAATTTAGCTAGAATGAATCCAACTAAAACATGTGTTTAACCAAAACTAACTTTCAATTGGAAATACTCAAATTCATTTGTGATGGTTAATTGGCTTGAAATGAGACACAACTTTGAACTTTCACCCAAAAACATGCAAGTTACAAAAAAAATTCAGTCATATGCAAGTATTGTTTTAAATATGCTCACTTGCATAACAAAATCCAAAAAATCTAAAGGCCAGTCTAGAGAAGGCGCCTTTTGTGACCAAGAAAAATTGAGAGGTCAAGTTTAGCAATTATGAAAAATGGAAAACAATGAAAGGATAGTCTAAAATGTAAACTAACTTGCACAACCAAGTTTCAACCTAAGCCCGTAGAGCGCTAAAGAAAAAGGATGATAATCATGCAAACTAGTATACAAAGATGCATGTGAAAGCCATCTCTCTACCTTGAGACAATGTAGCACATCCAAATGGTTAATGCTACTTCATAAAACTATAGCATGCATGGAGATATGTGTAGCCAACCTATTGCTAGCAATAACATTATTTAACTTATATGATCTTTTATACAGTCTTATTTAGGTAGCTAGGTTGCTCTAGGTGACATCCATAGCATAGGTTTAGTATATACGAAGTGGTTGTTAGCATATTATATTGTGAATTCTATTTTTCATGAAGGCTTTTAGAGATTTGCCCCCTCAATGTGGCTTATTATTATCAAGTATTTGCAACATATTTCCTATTATATTCATCTCTTTTGAAAGTTATTTCACTATTTTATCAAGTCCCTCAAGAATCCTCCTATATTGGTACTTCAGATCCAAATTCATGTTCGATGCCAATTTGGTCCAAGATTTTCCCATCCAGAACAACCCACAAGGAACCCAAAGTACTCAAGCTATAACAATTGAACCCAAGGGGACTCATGGCCCTCAGGCGTAGAAATAAATTTTGAAAAAAGAACAACACTTTATTGACATTTTTTTAATAGAAAAACTTCCAAAAGCACAAATTTTCCTTAAAGTGAGGACATATCACTTTCTTTTTTCCTTTCACAAACACAAAATAGCATTTTTTTTCTTCCAAGCTACCCTTGTTTGCTTTTTTTAGATTGCTTCATTTTCTTTGAAGGAGTTGGCTACAAGAAATTAAACCTACACCAAGAAGGAAGAAATAGCTACACAAATAAGCTTTTGTCATCAACGATGAATAAATATTTCTTTGTTTTTAAAGTTTTGAATAAATCTTTTCAATATTTTTCAAGTTTTTACACATAACGATGGGTTATACCCTTTTTTTTTTTAAGTTGTAGGGTTGTAAACTTGTAATGCTTTATTGTTTTATGTTCATACAGAATGGCTGGTAGTTCTAGTTTAGTTGCCCCCATTGCACAAAGTTCATTTAAATTTGATGTAGTGTCACCTCTTTGGTGACAAACAACAATGATTGAACAACTTCCTAGTGGTGGAGGTTATTGATGGCATTGCAGCCAATGTGGAATTAAGCATGAGAGCTTGTATAATCAAATGAAAACTCACTTGTGTGCCATTCCTTACTTAGGGAAAAAAGCTTGTCCTAGGCTGAATAAAAAAGGGTTGTCAAAACAACAAATAATAGAGTATATTAAAGAACAAGAGGATGCCAACATGGTAAGTAGCGAATCGAAGGAAAGAGCATATCCTCTTGCCAATAAAATCTTGTAGAAACCTCCTAGTGGTTATCACAATCAACTAGCCCACATTCTTTCATGCCATTGCCACCATCTTCCCAAGAAGAGAATGTTTCACACAAAAAAGGCCCATTGGAAAAGGCCTTCAAGAATGAAGCAAGTGAGGTTGTCAATGAGTATTGCTCATTGCATTTAAGGCAATGAACCTTTCAACCTTGTTAGATCACCATATTAATAAGATATGGTGATAGCCACAGCCAATGCACTTGTTGAATACATTAATACAAGGTATGAAAAGGGTATGAACCGTCACTATGAACTACTTCATTAGAAAAGGGGAAAGCTTGAACAAAGGCATCATTGATTGCAATCAGGATGCATAGCTTGAAACAAGTGTGTCCATCACTTCTAATGGATGGAAAGATTGTAAATATAAACCATTGAACAATATCATTGCAGTGTCCCCTAAGGAGGCAATGTTTTTGAAGATAATGGATTGTGAGGGACAAGTGAAGGATGCATTTTCATTGCCAATATCCTCATAGAATCCATTAAAATGGTAGGCCTTGAAAATGATGTCCAAGTCATAACAGACAATTCTAAAAAATGTAAGACAATTAGTTCTATAGTGGAGGGTACATAAGGGCATAATTTTTGGACAAGTGTTGTCCACTCACTCAATTTGATATTACAAAAGATTGGCAAAAAAAATGAGTGGATCAAAAAATCTACATGGAGGTTGAGGAGATTCAAATGTTTGTGACTAATCATTATATGTCACAGAGCATCTTCAAGACCTTCTCCAACTTGGAGTTGTTGAAAGTAATTTCAATTTTATTTTTTAGTATATTTTTTAATTATTTAATTGTTGATATGTGACATGTCATCTAACTTTTAATATTTTAATTTTTTTACACCCTTTTAAATTGTCAAAACTCAATTTGTATCACATAGTAGTCTTAAGACAACTTGTGAAAGCGCAAGATGCATTGAGTGTTATGGTCATCAATGTAATGTCCCCTAGTTGGGGTATACCTGTTTTTTTCCCAAAGTAATAATTCCACAACAAAATTTATTTACAAATAGTGTTCTATAATTAAAACATACGATAGATATTGAAACTTGAAGTAAATTAGCAATTAAATTAGATAACATTTCATGTGTAGATCTAATTTATAGTTTTATTTCTAATAAGCAACCATAGTAGGGGTTGAAGAGGAAAGCACGATAGGGTGCCCTAGAACACTTGCCTCAACTAAGCCCAAGGGTGTGATACAACACCCCTTGGCCCACAAGTGGCAAGAACATGTCCATCCAACATGGGGTGGTCTACTTGGAAGGGGAACCCATCTCTGCCCTCTCTACTCGGGTCTCCTTATTAACCCATACATGATAGATTATTTCATTTCCCACAACCAACCATCATGGGGATTGGAAAGGATAACACAAAGGGTTCCTAAGGCTATCACAACTAAGCCCAAGGGAGCGGAGCATCCAACCAAGACAACTCAACACCTTGGCCCACAAGTGGCGGAACATCCAAACCAAGACAATTCTATCCAACTTGTGGTGGCCTACTTAGAGGGGAAATCTATATCTCTCTCCCAAAAATGCATCTTGTGGTGGCCTACTTAGAGGGGAAATCTATATCTCTCTCCCAAAAATGCATCTCCTTCCTCACCCACATGTGATTATTTTTTGGGAGAATTAATAAATTAAGAATCTAGATTGATTAGCACTTCACATCATTAACTATACCAAATACATATGAAATTTTATGTTAGACAAATTTGCTATAACACAAGATGGCTGTATTCTGAAATGCAGATTGCTTATATCAATACCAATCTGATCGAAATCTTTGATGCATGCAGATTCTATGTATAAGAACCTGTGCTCTAATTCAATCTCTTTTCTAAATGTAGTTAACATCTCAGACTTCTGATCTTAATTGTCTGAATTTATCATTCCAAATCCAAATGTTGTTTTCCGAATCATTCAATGATCCTCACCCTAAACAGCACTGCTGCTAATATTGATGCAGTTTTGTTTTCAATTCCCTTTCTGCTTTATTATACAAATCCCCTCTCTATTTCTTACTGCCCTTTCATCAGGTCCGTTCTCAGAAATGGTCCTTTTTTTTCCCCCCTTTTTCCTTAATTGGTGATTTGCCTTGCATATCCTCAAGAGAGGATAGAGAATCACCTCCCTTACCAAGAGTGCCATCCTTTAGAAACGGTGTGTCTCCTCTTAATTAATCGCTGCTTTTATTTAATAAATCCTCCTTCACCAAAATCGCTATTGCAGCCCTTGTTTATATATACAACTTGCTTTATACTAAGAAGGAAGTTGGTCAGAATTCTTTCCCAATCGCTGCCCTTTCTGTTAATAAATACAGTCGGCCAGAATTCTTTATCAATCATTAATAAATACAACCTTATCATGGTCAGCCTTAATTATATAGTGATCGCCATTAATTATTTAAACTTTTGCGCTTGTGATGTCCTTAAATAAAATGTTATCATTCCAATACCTTTAATCTAGGTCGGCCTCTCCCAAGGAAATGTAATTATATTATTTCCATTGCCTAGGTTTTATTTATATAGCTGCGATCTGGTTATATGGTGGGGGCATGACAATCAACAATCTTTGGAGTGTATGGAGGCAATCAAGTACAATGAGAGCCCAAAGGGTCAAAGCATTGATCCAAGATGATGAGTGGTGGGGTCGTTTTGAATATATTTTGAGTTTTAGAGAGCCATTATCAACATGATTAGGTATGTTGATAGAGATTGTCTATGTTTGGGGAAAATTTATAATGGCACGGGCTTTATGATTTAAAAAATAAGACACAAAAAATAAGACACAAAAAAGAAATCAACAAGCATGACCCAATAATGACATTTTTCAAAAGAGTGCAAAAGATCATTGTTGACCATTGGAACAAGATGACCACGCCCTTGCATCTCCTAACATTTACTTTGTTCCCAAAGTATTATAGCAAAGAGATATTTTCCTTACACAGGAGGGTGGCACCATATTCAGATAAAAAGCTTGTTGCTAGCTACAAGACTGCATTTAGAAGAATAAACTCAAATGTAGATATACAAAGTGTTGTCTTATGTGAGTTTGGCTACTTTATATCTTCACGGAATCATGGTGTTTGCCCTCTTCAAGACAAGTACAAAAAAATGCTCATGAATGGTGGTACATATATGACCAAGGCTTTCACTTACTTGCAGCCTCTTGTTATAAAAAAGTTTGCGTCATTTTATGTTTTAACTTTTTCATTTTTCATTTACTAATATCTATTATAAGGTTAGAATTTATAGTTTATGTTTTGTAATCGTAAATGACAAATGTTCTATGCAAATTCAACAAGTTATGAACTTGTGAGTTCTTATTCAGCTGAGCAGAATTGAAGTACATACTTGTTGTGACGTATTCACACATCGCCCCATTACAAATGGGGACCCCTACTTTTTTTGCTTTCTGGGGTTTGCTTTCTAGGTGTTTAGGGTTTGTCTATTAGCCTTTGCATTTTGAGTGTCGCCAAGGGATCAATAGGATGGTAGGCTTTGCTTGAGCCAAGGGAGTCAACAGGTGCCCCAGAATTAGGGTTTCTTTGAGAGTCTTCTTTAGGGCCTGGTTTTGCTCTTGTTGCTAATTGTGTCTTGCTTTGTGAGTGGGTATCATCCTTGAAGGTCTGAGTTAGGTCGAGTTGGTGACTGATGAAGTCTGGAATGTCGTCCTGATCTTCAAATGCCCTAAAATTTGGCTAAGTTTGGAATGCCCTGATCCTGAAATTTGACTAAGTCTGGAAAACTGAAGAATCCTCCAAAAACTAGATTTTGCAATATAACTCCTGGAGGTCCGAAACCACTCTCAAACATCCTGAAAGTATATATGGAATATAACTTAAAGTATAAGTGACATTTCCTTTTCTTATACTTAAATGTTATATTCCATAAAATGATCCTGACGGAGAGTTCAAAAAGTCAAATTTCGCTCCTGACCCTTCCAAAGGGTCCAGAGCGAAATTCTCCATAAGACATTCTACTTTGACCAAAACCTAGAACTAACGCATTCCCAGGCTTGAATGAAGGAAAAAACGCTTATTTGAATGAAGAAATGTGAAAATGAAGTCAGGATCTTGGCCAAGATTAGGAATTTCGCTCCTGACCCTTCCAAAGGGTCCAGAGCGAAATTCATCATAAACCTCATTTGCTACCTTGTTTGACCTTGAAACCTTCTTCCTCAGGTGGAAAATGATCTAAGTTTGCTTCTTGAAGTGGTTTGAAATTTGAAAAGTGAGTAATCTAGCCTAGAATGAGATTTTCGCTCCTGACCCTTCCAAAGGGTCCAGAGCGAAAATCTTCTTAAAGCTCATTTTTTCCTAAAATTGACTAAATTTTGATTTGCAGGGTATCTTGGAAGGAAGGATGGACATTCTTGTTGCCTTTGAAGTGTTTGAAAGCATTGAAAAATGAAGGATTTAGCCCAAATGGAGAATTTCGTTCCAGACCCTTCCAAAGGGTCCAGAGCGAAAATCTCTATAAGAGACATTTCTTGCTTGGTTTGGTCAAATTGAGGTGTTCAAGACATGATGAAAGGAAGTGAACATATTGAAATCCTTGGGCATGTTTAGAAGTTGTGAAAATGAAGGATTCTGGCCAGGAAAGGAAATTTCGCTCCTGACTCTTCCAAAGGGTCCAGAGCGAAATTCCTTGTAAACCTATTTTTAGCCTTTCTTGGACATGAAACTTTATTCCTAGCACAATGAAACATGAAATCCTACCTTGCAAAGAAGTTTCAAGTTGAAAAAATGAAGATTTTTGGTCAAGATTGAGAATTTCGCTCCTGACCCTTCCAAAGGGTCCAGAGCGAATTTTCTCAAAACTTCTTTTTGCTATCAAAGTTTTGCTAAGTCAAGTGTGGGATAAGGTAAAATCAAGAAGGAATTGCCCCTGGGAGTGACTTGAAGTTGCAAGAAATCATGAAAGATGAAGGAATTGAGCCTAGAAGAGATTTTCGCTCCTGACCCTTCCAAAGGGTCCAGAGCGAAAATCCTCAAAGTCATATTTTCTTCCAAATTTTGGACAAAACTAAACTTAGACAAGGGTGTGAGAAGGCATTTGGTTTGCCTTAGAGTGGATTTTGGTTGCTAAGGAAAGTTTTGAAGCCTAATGAAAATTTCACTCCTGACCCTTCCAAAGGGTCCAAAGCGAAATTTCTAAATTCTCCTTTTTCCTTGCAATTTGGGACAAGATTTTGGTTTTCATAACTTGGAGAGGAGTGAGGCAAGATGTTCTATGCCTTGGAGGTGATTTGAAGATGAAAGGATGGGAAAATTGCCCTAAAACCTGATTTTCGCTCCTAACCCTTCCAAAGGGTCCAAAGCGAAAATCCTAAAACCTATGTATTCCTTTCAAGTTTACGCTAAGACAAGACCAGACCAAGGTAGAAATTGCCCTTGAGACCACCTTTGAGTTGATGTTGGCTTCCAAAAGTGATGATTCTAGGTCAGAGGAAGATTTTCACTCCTGACCCTTCCAAAGGGTCCAGAGTGAAAATTCTAAAATCCCCTATTTTGCCTTGCAAAAACAAATCAAACTTGGATTGGGTGAAAGAAGAGGACTATTTCCTAGCCTTGAGTGGTAGATTCAAGATAAAATGATGGAGGAGTAAGCCCAAGCAAAGAAAATCGCTCCTGACCCTTCCAAAGGGTCCAGGGCGAAATTCACATTTTTCACCTAATTTACTCATGTGAAATGCTAAAATTTGAAATGCAAGACTTTGATTAGGTCAAAACAAACATGAGCTCGCCTTCCGAAAGATTTTGGAGTCAAGAAAACAAGGTACTCAAGTCCTAATTAGAAAAATCGCTCCTGACCCTTCCAAAGGGTCCAGGGTGAAATTCACATTTTTCACCTAATTTACTCATGTGAAATGCTAAAATTTGAAATGCAAGACTTTGATTAGGTCAAAACAAACATGAGCTCGCCTTCCGGAAGATTTTGGAGTCAAGAAAACAAGGTACTCAAGTCCTAATTAGAAAAATCGCTCCTAACCCTTCCAAAGGGTCCAGGGCGAAATCCTTGAAAACACCTATTATTCACCTTGTTTAGGCTAAGTTGAAGGCAAATTGCGAAATTGTGATGGCAAACCTAGGTTGTGAAGATTTTGATTCGTGAAGCAAACAAGCCTAGATGAGAGGTTCAAATAAGCCTTGAAATAATTTAAGCCTCCATCACTTTGAATATTTTAATGCCTAAGGAAAATGAAGATTCATCAAGCCTTAATCAAGCTTTAACATTCCCTAAACTAGCCTATAGTCTTTCACTAAATTTGCCTATTACAAGACATTTGGAAGACTAAAACAAGTTCGCATAAATTAAGGCATTCATAATTTGATTAATTAATTTCTAGGCCTTGAAATAAATGAAAAAATACACCTTTGAGCTTTGGAATTAATTTAAAAAATTAAAAATTATGCTTGAGCGCTCAAAAATCATTATTGTGCCTTTACAAACAAGTCGGCCATCCTTTGAGAGGAGTTTTATTTTATTTTATTCCCTATTTGCCAAGTCAGCCTTGAGGGAAATCAAGGTGAGCGCCCTATATAAGGGAGGTGTATTTTAACAAATTCAAATCATTCTTTCATTATCTCCCATGCGAACTTGAAGAGCAGATTTGGAGGTGCGAAATTGAGCAAGTTGGAGGATAATTTCCAGATTTTGGAAGGTGTTTGAAGGCGAATTTCCAGATTTTGAGAAGTTAGTTGAAGGCGAAATTCTTTTTGAAGGCTGATTGAAGCTTAATTCATCCAAAGGAGGACCTGAAATTCAGATCAAACGTCCTTGTCCAGCAAATTCTCATCTCCATTCATTTTTCAAGGTTGATAGCTAAAAATTCAAGGAAGAGGTATGAAGAATCAGATTCTTGAAATTTTTATTCAAAATTTAGTTGGATTTTCCATAGTAATCCTTTGGAAAATGTAAGTCTTGTACAATCTGATTTTAATTTAATTTGAAAATTCATAATTCTTAGATTTATCATCATTTTCAAATTAATATTTAGTTATTTCCTTGAAAGGTCTTGAATCCTATACCTTAAGATATTATGCTCAAACCCTAACTTTAAGCTTTTGTGTAGGTATCAAATGACAACCTCCACAGGACCAGACCAAGACAAGGACGACCTTCTCCAGTCCGGCATCATCAAGGACGGCCTTCTCTAGTCCAGCATCATCAGGGACAACCTCTTCCAGTCCAGCATTCGAAGGAAAGGTACACCATCCATCCTGCACATCGAAGACAAAGGAAGTTAAAGCAAGGGTTTGTTGAAGAAGCAAACAGTTTCAGAAGAGTTAATTAAAGCTAGCTTCTTAGCAACATCAAATTGAATATCTACCAAGTTACAAGTGTCAGACAAGGTGGCATCCCAGTCATCACTCCTCCAATCAGATTGGTCCACCTCAGTGTGTCCAGATTCAATGTACCTGACTCATGGGAGATGGCACAAACTTCGATTTACCTACCCCGGCTATCCATTGGTCGAATATTCTAGAGAAGACATGTGTCCAAATAATGCAATTATTTCATTGGTCAGAATTAAGTTTGTTGTAACAAACCCTAATTAGGGTTTTCATTGTAAGATCTCGGCCATTGACCTCAAATTGATCTAAGTCATTGAATTGTATTGTGGGCACTATATAAGCCCCGGCTCCTCATTTGTAAAGGATAATAGTTAGTCAATAATAGCTAATAGTTAATAGTTAGTAATAGAGGCCAGAATAGTAGAATAGCAATTAGAGTAGATTAAGAAGAGAAGGCAAGACATTATTGCCTTAATTGTAAAGACTTCTTTTCATTGAAGATATGGTGGAATATGTTGTTTCTTTGCAATGTGCATGGTCTCTTGTTGAATCTTCATTTTTGATGATAGATGATTAGATTGAGTGAAGAAAATTGTCGAATGCACCTGTGTGGAATCTGTCTAGTCCATACCACTAGCCTCTTACTGATGGTAAGTGCGCCCAACGTGGTCAACTGGCATAAAATGAGCTTAATCTTAAGCCGTTACACGTCTATTGTTCATGAATTATCTTGAATGGTGATCATTGTCAGATGGTGTACGATTTGAACGTCTTGGAAGCATCCCTTAGAAGATCGCACTGAGTTGGTGTTGAATTGTTCAACCTGATGGTGAGACCCAGCCCAGTAGGACTCCACCTAGTCATTCATCCATCTTCTCGCATCCTAGATAGTAGAGTAAACTTCTTGAACCCTGCATCTTTTGCCATTTGTTTGTCTTCCAGTTAGTGAATAGGACTTGTGATTCCAGCAAATTAGACGTTCAGGTCATCAAGTGTAAGTCCCCTTGTGATTCTAGCAAAATCACATCATACCACTGGTGCTTATCCGCGAGTAGAGATCCTACAAAGCAGAACCTTGAAGTCCTTCCGATTGATCCTTTTTTGCGATATCTTTAGCATTCGGAGACTTTACTCAAGAGAGGATAACATACCTCTGGGTATTTTATTCTGTGTTTGGTCGTGTACAAAATACACATCAACAATACTCCATCCACTTAGTTAAGCACAACTGATTGAGTGCAAAAAAAAAAGAGGATTCGGTCTTTTTACACTCCAACTTCATCTATTGTCATATTAGACACTTGATTATAATGAGAGGTGACAAAGAATTAAGATCAAACTCCTAAGTGTACCAAGTTAGGCGCAACAGTTGCACAACTTGCCAAAGTCTCGATAGATGAGGCAGCTTCTACATGTGACGCAGCTAGTGGGAGTGGCACTATAGCTGATTGTTGTTCAAATTAAACTGAACCAAATGTTGACTTTGATGCTCTTGGTGAAGAGCAATATGAAGATTATTAAATATTGATTGTAATTTTCATTGTGTATTGACATTTGTCAAATCACTAAATTATGAATTTATGAGTATTTTTGTCTTTGCAAATTATGAGGCATTTAACTATTTTGTCTATTGGCAAGTATAAGTATTACTATTTTTATATTTTATCATTTTAATTTTTTTAATACAAATATTTGATATATATAGCTGAACCCATAATCGTACTCAAGGGAAAAAACATTGTAATACCGTTGAACCAAATAATTGTATTCATACCAAAACTAGCAACTTAGTTAATTCATTAAAAGTGGTATGAGAGCATGATCTTGGCATCCAAAAGGCAAGAAACAAAGCAATTTGTTTTAATCCAAGAAGTAAAATTGTGAAATGCATCACTTTCAATTTGGCAGATTTTTTATGAAATTTGGAAGGTTGGTCAATGAAACATTGCAGCTACTGCAGTCCAAATTTGAGATCATTTGAAGCCATTTTGATCCAAATTTGCTTTTAAGGCTATAAATTGGAATAAAAATTGAAGATTTTTTTCAGTGAAGTTATGCAAAAGATGGATATGCAAAAGTTTGATGGCAAGGATCCAACCAATTGGCTTTTCCAAATGGAGCAATTCTTTGATCTTCATCATGTTGTGTGTCAACAAAAGGTTGCAATGACATCCTTATACTTGGAACCAAACAAATTCATTTAGTATCCTTCACTATGTGAAAAGAAAAAGACAACAGAGCAAAAGGAGTTTTGTAGTGGGAGATTAGATTTTCCATATAATCAAGTGTCCCTAAGAAAACAAAAGAATAACAAGCTCTCACCTAAATATTATAGTCCATATCAGATTTTGTAGAAGATTGGCAATGTAGCATGCAATCTTTAGTTACCTCTGACAACAAGGATACATCCACTTTTTTTCATGTCTCATGCTTAGAGAAAGTGATTGGTCAATGAACTTCTAAACAAACTATTACTAGAGTTAAATGAAGAGGGAAGAATCATCTAGGGCCCTAAGTTAATTCTCCAAACACACATAAAGAAGTTGAAGACAAAGAGAATCATAAAGTACCTCATTAAGTGGAAGAGTTTTTCTGTTGAAGATGTCACATGGAAAGATGAAGATTTTGTGCAAAAGCATCCATAATTGATCAACATCAAGGATACTACTTGTGTGAAGTAGGGAGGCATGCTACACGCTTAACCTATAGCATGCATGGGGATATGTTAGCTAACTTGTGGCTGATGTAAGAAATATTGCATCGATGTCAAAGGGAAGATAATGTCAAAGATGTACGAACAAGATTGTTGTCATAAGCTTATTGTTATAAGATTATTGTCATTGATGTCAAACAGATTGGCCAAAGACAACTAATCATCAATGAAGTGTGCTGACCTTCTTGAGTTTACAAGCAGTGATGAAAGGTGCTAATTGATCACTCCTAAATGGTGCCCCAAAATGGAATTACTTTATCAACTAATGCTGGCCGATTTCTTTTGGTGGTTATGAAAGACGAAAAATAAAATAAATATCTTACTTGTTCTTGGCCGACCACCTTTGCCAAAGTGTGTATGTGTGTGTTAATCACCTAAGCTGTTGTGGTTAGATATGTGAGCAATTTAATTCATAATTTGGAGCAATTGAATAAGTCTTAAAAAAACAGCAATTTATTGGTAAGAAGGCTGTGACCATATAAGACAAAGGAGTGATTCATTTAAGCAGCAATCATTGTTATTTATAATGCAGCAATTATATAAGTGAAACAGTGCAGTGATTAAGGTTGAAGTAAGGCAACAATGAAAAGCTAAGAAGAGTCGTCACCAATTGAAAGAGTATAAATTTTGAAAGGAGATGCATCTCTTCATTTAGATGTGAAGATATAATAAGAAATAAGATATTGTGGAGAAGTTGAGTGTGGAATGAAGTGAGACATGAGGAATAAATGCAATATCATTCAAAACAGATTTTAGAAGAAGAAAGTGTGAGAGATGTGAATATAAAATAAGAAGAGATAGCAAGCAAGTAAAATGTAATCATAGTTACAAGACTCGCCCCGACTAAACAAGTCCAGAGGCAAGCTAAGCCTGTTGAATCCCAAGGACTCTAGACTCAAACCCTCTGAGTCTTGCTGAGACTTGGCCAAGTCACAGAGTCCACAAGACTCACCAGACTCAATGAGCCCCAACTCACCATACTCTGTGAGTCCTGAGCCGTAAACTCTGTCGTGTGGGTAGAGAAAAAGTTCAATGAAAAGAAAAGAAAAAAATAACACTTTTCACTCAAAACAAAAGCACTTATATTTGTTCTCTCAATCTTAAAAACTCGTTCTTATTGTTTTCAAACACGAGGAGAGAAAAACAACCCTTTAAACAAAAATAGTATTCCATTGAAGAGAAAAACCAGCAGATTGATTGAAGACAAAATAGTGATTGAAGATCATTTGGGCAGGTTAGTAGCTTGCATTGACATATTTAGAGGAGCTTAAGAAGGATTTGGAGGAGGCCACCACTAATTTGGAGCTACATTTCTTTAATTTTAAAGCAAATTTGAAGAGGTAAGTTAGTATTTTTTGTTGTTTTTTGTTTTTTTATTTCAGATTTCCATTTTGTTGTACATTTGTTTTATTTTATTTCATTTTAGGTTAATGGAAAAAACAAGAAACCCTAGCTATCAAATAATCAAACCCTGGCTGTTTTTAGTTTTTTCCTTAATTCTTTAGCTGCAAACGCAAATTGTTCTTAGTATTTTCTTTTTTCTTTTTTTATTTTAATCCAATTAGAAAGTGTAAATGCTAATTTTTTTCATATATAATTGATCCAAAATTTCAAGCATAATGTCTACCCTAGTTAGAAAGGATCCTTGTTGGAAACATATCATCCCCAGGACAAAAAAAGGTGAAATAACTATATTCATTGCAAAACGAAATACAATGGGGGAGATATTACCATGCACACATACCATGCCATGTTGCTAAACCATGCAAATTAGCACCCCTTGATGTTGTACATGAAGTACAATGTCAACTAGAGGCTTTTGAAGAGAAAAAAGAATTAAAAAGGAAGCAATAAAAAGAAATGGCAGGCATTGGTGGAGAGGGTTCTTCAATTCCTCCATTGCCTAGATCTATGAGTAGTGGCAACAATAGTGCGAGTGTGAATATTGAGCCTCAGATTCGTAAAAATGTACCATCCCATTTCTATTCATTTTTTGCTCCACGCACGACTCTAGGTTCCCAGCCATCACTTGAGAGCATGGGTTGGAATAAGGAGAAGCACAACATTGCAAAAAGTGCAATTGGAGATTTACGGTTCTACTACACCATTCCATTTCATTCCATGCAACTAAGTAATCATTATTATTTTTGTTTTAAAATGCATCATTTGATTTCTATGTCTATTAATTTTTTTACTTTTAAGAGTTTTAAGAGTATGTGGCATTGAAGATTTTATTTTTTAAAGTTAATACTTATTTTGTTTATTTAATTTGTTTTAGGTCTCGGAAGTAAGTGAACATCCCTTTGCCATTGATGTCAATGGGGGAGAGTTAAAGAAAGAGAGAGTATTATGTTCTTATTACATTCACATATTATTTCTATGCAAGGTTGCCATCAATGACTAAGGGGGAGATTTTTAGAAATATCGTCATTGATGTCAACGATGTATGAATGAGATTGTTGTCATAAGCTTATTTTATAAGATTATTGTCATTGATGTCAAACGGATTGGCCAAAGGCCACTAATCATCAATTAAAGGTGCTAATTGATCCCTCCTAAATGGCACCCCAAAACAGAATTACTTTATTTTGATGTGGTTTTGAAAGATTTCCACGTAAATCTTGTGTTCTTGTGTTGCATAATTGTTAGATCTTGTGTGATTGATATTGTTATGGTTGTTAAGTTATGAAAAAGTAAAAGTTTGTCTTATATAAAAGTTTTGCTAAGGGGACGCCAAGATGTAAGGAAGACTTTCTTGGGTGAAAAAAAAATTCTTGGATTTTAGGAACAATGTGGGGAATGACAAGGCAACCACTACTAAAGTGATATATAGAAATTAATTAAAAATTTCATTACAAAAAACAATAAAAGAAGTTGCAAATTGTCATCTATATAAGCAAAATGAGTAAAAGAAGCTGAAATTTACATAAACTCGTATGACTCTAAAACAATTTACAGCAGAGAAAACAAATCCTAATATTTCTTTACCCCTATCATATATAAAAGTTGCAGCATTGACCAAGACTCCACTATTAGACTTTGTAGAACAATATTTTGCACTGTCCAATGTCTCAATATCAGCTATGCTGTAAACAATCTGAACAGATTTTGGCACTGTTGATGCAGTTGTTTTCAAAGATAACAAAACCTATTGCCAGTCATAATCAAAAGTGTACCAGTCTTCAGAATTAATCATCAAACAAATAAACGTCAATACACCAATACCAGCAAAAAATTGAATGGGTCGTTTTATAATATCAATCAAGAACTTCAGCATGTTCCCAAGGCATCACCAGAGAATAGAACTTGACAATGAGGTCTACAAACAAGTAGCAGTGCCAAAGTTCATATGTCAAATATCCAAGTATCTTCACTAAGATCATTATATTTATAATTTACTTTCTAAATTATTTGGCTATTACCACAGTAGCACTACTTGGAATCAAGAATTACTCAGCAAACCAAAAGTATAAATAGAATTTAATTATATGAGATTTAATTTGGTGCAATCCACAAACAATTTTTAATTTTCTTCTTTTTGAAACCATAGCAAGGCTTGAACCGGGATCAAGGGACCCCCTCCTTTTATTTCTCTGTTCCTCTTTTGGTGATCGCAATAGAACATGGGCTGCGTATTTATAAATTTATTATTGGGGGGCCTTGCTGGTCCCCTTTTAAGTTCAGGGTTAGGGTTATTTTGTTTTGTCTTTTTTTTTTTGGCATGAGTCACTTTTCCTTTGATGTTCTCCTTGCCACCTTGGGGACAGCAAGATGTCCTCCCTACAGGAGAGGAGAACGTTCCCAGGGATGTCTCTGCATGTGCAAGTCCATGAAGTGGGAGGTAGTCTTGGAATGAGTAAAACTAATCAAACAAAGAGATAAAATTAGAAAATATAAGAGCAATGGGATGTTTAAGCATGAAATGGGAGGTAGGCTCGGAATGAATGTAAACTAATCATGATACAAACAAGAGATATGTGGGGGGGACGCCACATTCTTGTTGTCATGGATATGAATCATCAAAATCTATCAAAAACCTTAAAACATACACCCATCCATATAAAGGGAGGTGTTTAAATCCCGTTCTAAAACATAGTCATGATATTGCAAGGCCACCCATCCACCTCCAAATCAATAGAATCGTGATCATTTATTATTCACGATAGTTAGAAGAGCTGCTCTAATTCAAACTTCCAACTCTACCCCATTCTCTTTTATTACAAACAATTTGAGTTGGGAATGATGAATGATTAGCAATATATCAGTAGCCCCATCAACACTAAACACTTCAAATGAGGAACAATATTCCAATCCCCGCAATAATGGGGAAAAGTTGCCAACTCTCGATTTCAACGTCATTGCCAATACCTGAGAACTTGTCTCAACCGGGAGCTTCGAAACACCTCGGTTGTGATTGCACCTCATATATCAACTACCAAAGGCTTCAACGATTCAACCAAGTTATTTCAAGAAGCAACTTAACTTATGGATGAACCAAAAAAGCAATTCCTTACTATAACCCTTACAAATTCCACTTGCACCTGCATTGTTGGGATTCCCCCTCAATGCATGATCCATATTGAGTTTGTATGGCCCTATAGGAATTGAGGTACACTGGCCTTCTTTATTCCTTAGTTTTTATTGTTTCCATCAATGGAGGTAAAGTTATGCCCCTTGTTATCAAAGAACGCCTTGAAAAGTTAACTTGATGAGGGTGAGCAGCACCTGAATCTGCAGACTTAAAAGAAGTGAACTACTTCATGTTTAAGTTGAAGCTTCTGTTTTTTCAAGCATACCGGTAGCTTCTTTATTGTCCTTCTCAACAATGGCAACTGGCAAGGTAATCCTTTTATGTCTCTCTAGCATTACGAAAGCAAGTCTTCTGCAAGCATAAACCCTATGGGAACCTGTACCATACCATGCAATCTTAAAACCTCCAATTGAGAGAAGCTATAAATCATTAAAACATCAACAAAAGCATGGTTTGATCTTTCCTGCAGTGTTGCGTTTCCATGGTAAATAATTAGAGCAATGTGAAAACTCATAATCGAAGGGAGCATGAGATAAAACTTCTATTGTATATCTGAATTAAAAGTAACGTACAAGGGAATTAAAATCCAAACTCCTGCAAGTCAACATTTTTCCGTGGGTTTAGGACCTTCATAGCAGCATCTCGTTTCAGGTAATTCTATTTAAAATGTAACTAGAAGAAGCATACTCTAGCTTCGGTTTACTTCCAAACTTGGTCATAAGGTCGAAACCCAAAGGTACAAATTTTGAATGAAAGAAATGTCATTTTATTTACCACAATCGCACCTCCTGTGCCAAACTGCCGTTTGGGTTAGACTGAACCTAAAGTCCAACTTCAGCTTTTATAATAAAAATACGATTAGGGCTGACAGAACACAGTTAGCTTCTTTAGATTCAACGTTCATAGCATAACCGATATTGATTTTGATTTCGCGCAATTAAGTTAGATGTTTTGAAAGAGTATAAATATGGGTAAACTGACTTGAATAACATAACATCCATAGCTAATCACATGGAAGCCCAAAACTGTTGTCCATGGTTGAAATTCGGCATCTATGCATTATGATTTTATAAAAGGGGAAGAAATGGAACGGCCAAAATGAAGAAGTACCTGCAAATTGCAATGTGGCTAGAGTTTTCTGGTAAGTAGCCGAACAATATAAGCATCCATAAACCATGGGACCTATAAATAACAGATAATGATCAAAACCATATAATAAAATTAGCAGTAGGTTACTTCAACAGATGCAATGTAATTTACCAAGCACGGGGCCTCGGCCAGCTTCATCAATGCCCATTATGCAAGGCTTGCTGGCCCATGCAGGGAGAGGATTCGAACCCATCACTTCCTGCATCCCAGTAAAGTGGCCTCTTCTATTCATTTTTCAGCTTCCCCGCCAATCTGTATCGCTGCCAAAATATTCTTCCCTCCCCAGTTTTGAAAATATATATTTGTAATATTCAAAGATAAAGGAATTAATGTGAAATATCGCTAATTAATCAATGTTTTTCACTGCTTAATTGAATTACAATGGAAAAACAAATTCGGTTGAGTTGTTTTATGGAAATAAATTACACTTTATACTATTTAAGTAATAATTAGACTTTAGAATTAACAATTAATGTGGTATTGATAAATAGGTAGTTTTGATGAAAGAATTTTTTCTTGGGTTTCTTAAATTTAATTTTGATGGCATTTTGAGATGCAATTTTAGTTGTGTCAGAATTGGTTGTGTTCTTTAAGATTTCTAGGGTTTTGTTGATCATGGACAATCTTTCTTTCTTGGTATTAAAATTGATAATGAAATTGAATGAGTAGGGATGATCAGAGATCTCTCTATGGTAACCTTGATTGATGCAAGAAACTAATTGTTGAATGGGATTCTTTTATTGTTATTCTAAGATTCAATAAAATGCCATGTCTTAGTGGGAAATGTATACGTTTAATGGAGAGGACCCTAAGCTTTTTGTAATGCTTTTTATGACATATTTTTTACTCATTGCTATAGAAATGCAAAAAAGTGGATGAACTTCTAGAAAAATATTGGAATTGATCAAATCCCCTTTCACTAGTCATGTTAATTATCATTTTGAAGCTTGGGATGACTCACGCCCCCTCCTAGTACCAAATAGACCTCCTTAAGCTTCCCCTCATATTCACTACCCTCTTCATGCCTTCTCAACTTAGTAGTTTATTGTTGATCATTGGTTTCCTTGTCTTATGATCATTATAATTACACATTTTCCCATAAAAAAGGGATGTAATATTATTCCAAGCCTTCCTCATGCATTGGATGAGGCTAACAATGTGTTGATGTTGGCTCCAGTTACTAATGAGGAGGTTAGGAGTGCATTTTTTTCTAAGGGGGCTTACAAAGCCTCGTAACTTGATGGCTTCCCCCTAGCTTTCTTTCGAGGGTTTTGGAATAATGTGGAATTTGATGTGACCATGGCTGCCAAGGATTTCTTTAGAACTGGTAAACTACTGAAATGATTGAACAATTCTTATATTGCTCTAGTTCCTAAAATTCAAGAGCCCCTAAGGATTACGAATTTAGACCCATTAGTCTGTGCAATACTATCTGTAAGATTTTCTCTTAAATCTTGGTGAATACAATTAAGCCTTTCCTAGATGGATTCATCAATTGTAACCAAAAGAGGTTTGTTTCTGGGAGGCAGATTGATGTAGAGAGGATGCTCACTCCTACTGTGTTTTCTTACTCTTGATGTCTCCTCGAGTTGTCTCTTGAACCATCCAATGATTCCACACTTTCCAACCTTCAAAGGTTGTAGGGCCCACCCTTATTGACCTTCCTAAGGTCCTTAGACTAAGGTGACCTCCTCTTGTTTAGTGAGTGTCCAACACCCCTTATCAGGGAGACTTTCCAACTCAACACCTTAACCAAGAGCCAACCCCCTCCACTTTAGGATCTTCCCTCACACACGGCCAACACACCTAGGAATGATTTTCTTTAGTTTTCCAACCCTAGCCCTTCATTTAGGACTTTGGTTCTTACCGATTTCAAGCTTTAAAGTCGGTCTGCTCTTTTAGGCCTTCTAGGAGACCTAGTTCAATTAGCCCTACCGGTGAGGTATTTTGCAATTATCTGATAGAAGTCCTAAACACCAGTATGAACTTTTTAACTTTTCAGATACCCTTTTGGAAGTTTCATACAATATCACAAAATTGGACATGGGTTTGGTCACTAACCATCCTAACCCTTTTTAGGCCTAATTCCTCCTTTTAAGCCTACAAATTAGGGATTTGCTTGAATGTCTTCACCAGTCCGATTGCTCAAGGATTCTGATGATTGTTTCAGGTCTGTTCATCCATGAGGATGTCCAATCCAACCTTGCATCAATCCCATTCATTGGATTTACCCATCTAGGGCTTGTTGTCCATGATCCCCATTGCTTGCCAACTCAACATGCCAAGCCTAGGGTATGGTGGCAAATCTGGAGTTTAGCCTCCCTTGTCCTAAAAACAAATTGAAAGCATACTTTACAAGGCCTCTTAGCATTCCACAAGGTTTCAATACGGAGTTCCACCATGGAATGCTAGGTATGAGCCATAGAGTCTTCAAAACCCTTGTTTTAAGGTCTTTAGGACCCGCTTGCAACAAAAATTGATAAAACTTACAAACTATAACACTTCAAAACCTCAAATCACCATGAAATGAAAGGTATGTCTCTGCTCTAACAATTCATTCCTTGGTCTGGCTTTGGAAATTTGTACAGACCATACAATGTCAATGAAACTCAACTCAACTTGTTGAAAACACAAGATTTTAAAGGCTAAACTTGCTCTTCTTGTTTCAATTCTTCAACCAACTATTCTCATTGGTTTTCCCAAGCCTTATATCGGTCTTGGGTTGGTTACAAATAGCTTTAACTGAAAAAGACAACCAACTAGCCGTTGGTGTTTGGAAAATGCAAATGTTGCAAAGTTGCTATGAGCAACTTTCGCAACTTTTTACAACTTTTACATAGTTGAGCAACTTTAGCCCAAATCAAACCTAGGTCACTTCTAAAGGTTCAAATGACCTTAAAACCTCCTAAACTACAACATACCAACCTATTCTAACTCAAAATCAACTTATTCTACCAAGTACTCTACTTGGCACCCTCAAGAGCCCATAGGCCAACATTGGCCAAACAGTAACTCCTAGGGTCCTTACAACATCTGATCACTTATTCAAAAACCTATTGACCTTATTACAAACCAAAATCACATGATTCCAAACTCCTAGAACCTACACAACAAAACTGCTCATGTGCTCCTGCACCGTGCTCCAAGAGTAAGAAGAACTCAAGTCTCTTGAGTGGATAAGGCTTGGACAGTAGTACCATGTTGTATGATGTCTTTCTCTGACATCCATGTAGCTTATGACTCTGGTAGCCCTGCCCATTTGATCAGATAGTCTCTATAGACTCCTTTCCTAATCGTTTTCACAACTTTAGAATCCAAAATGCATTCCAATGTGATCGGTTGGCTTGGAGGTAAATCTTGTAACTAGTCTACGTCTTCTATAACAGTAGGTTCTTCTTGATTTTTAGTTGTCTAAGACCCTTTGTATGGATACAAATCACATACATTGAAGATTGGGGATATGCCCAAGTTTGGAGGTAACTCTAATTCATAGGCATTATTGCCAAATTTATGCATCACCTTAAGAGGTCCAATCTTCTTCATTCATAGATTGCTAGGTTGTCCCTTGGGTAGCCTCTCCTTCCTCAAGTAGGCCAACACTAGATCACCAACCTTATAGTGTACTTCTCTTCTTTTCTCATCTACTAGTGCCTTTTAGTTCACATTGTGTTGTTGTGATGTCTTCTTGACTTGCTCATGTATCTCTTTTATATTCTCTGCAAAGTTTTCCCCCTGTGCACTTCTATGGTCCATAGAACTGAGATCTCTAATCTCTAAGATACCTCTAGGATGACATCCATAAAAAATTTCAAAGGGACTCCGACCTGCGATTCTATTAACTGAGTTATTGTAGGCATACTCTGCTTGACCAATACTGGATCCCAAGCTTGTCCATGTTGTTTGGTGAGACATCTCAATAAGTGACCTAAGGATCTGTTAACCACTTCAGTTTGACCATCTGATTGTGGATGGTATGCTGATGAAAAGGCAAGTTTTGTGCCTAGTTTCTTCCATAAGGTTCACCAAAAGTGACTTACAAATTTAGTGTCTCTATCACTCATAATGCTAAGTGGTGAGCCATGAATCCTCACAACTTCCTTGAAGAATAGCCCTACTATGTAAGAGGCATCATTTGTGCGTTTGCAAGGCACAAAGTGTGCCATCTTGTTGAATCTGTCCACTGTGACAAAAACACTGTCATACCCTCTTGGAGTCCTAAGCAAACCAAGTACAAAGTCCATGCTCAAACATTCCCAAGGTTTGGTTGGTATGGCCAATGGCTGATATAAATCTGCATTGTTGGAGGTTCCCTTAGCTCTTTGACATGTAGGGCATTGCTCCACAAACCTTCTAACATCTGATTGAAGTTCAGGCCAATGATAGAACCATCCAACCTACTCTAGGGTCTTGTCAAGACCAAAATGTCCTCCTAGGCTTCCTTGATGCTTCTCCTTGATGATATTATCTCTCATAGAGCACTGAGGTATGCAAAGTAAGTGTCCTTTAAACAAAAGGCCTTCCTGCAACATAAAATCATAATAGGCAACATGACAAACATTAGTAAACTTGGTGCAAACTTCAAATGCTTCACCAAAATCCTTGTCACCTTGGTATAGGTCTTTGAGATCATTTAACCCCACACTTTGGAGCTGCACTTCTTGGATGGTAAGAACTCTTCTACTCAAGGCATCTTCTACCTTATTGGTGACTCCTTTCTTGTGTTTGATAGAAAAGGTATAGGCCTGCAAAGTGCTCAACCCATTTGATGTGTCTTTGATGTAATTTCTCACATCCATTCAAGAAGCTAAGTGCATGGTTGTTAGTATAAACTATGAATTCCTTGGGAAGTAGATAATGCCACCATTTCTCAAGGGCTTGTACCATGGCATAAAACTCTAGGTCATAGGTAGAATACTTTTGTTTTGCCTCATTGAGCTTCTCAGAGAAAAATGCTACTGGATGACCTTCTTGGCTCAAAACTGCCCCTATTTCCAACTTGCTAGCATTGCACTCTACTGTAAAGAGCTGATTGAAATCAGGGAGCCTAAGATAAGGTAGTTCTGCTACTTTTTGTTTCAACAACTCAAACCCCTTGTCTATTGCACTAGTCCACTTAAATTGACATTTCATTCCTCCTTTGATTGTGTTCAATACGGGTGTGCATACATGGCTAAACCCTCTAATAAATTTCCTATAGAATGAAGCTAATCCATGAAAACTTCTCACATCTCCTATTGACTTAGGAGTAGGCCAAATAACTATTTCATCTACCTTTTTTGGATCCATTTTCAAACAACCTTGAGAAACTACAAAACCAAGATATACCAATCCAGTTTTGAAGAACTCACACTTGTCCAAGTTGATCATCAACTTTTCTTGATGTAGCTTCCTCAATACCTGATCCAAATGTCTAATATGCTCCTCCCTAAACCTGCTAAAAATCACATAAAAATCACAAATTTACCAATAAACTTTGCAAGCACTTCATTCACGAGTCTCATGAAGGTGCTAGGTGCATTTGTGAGCCCAAAGGGCATCACCAACCATTCATAGAGCCCCTCATTGGTCTTAAAGGTTGTTTTCCACTCATCTCTAGGTCTGATCCTTATTTGATGATAGCCTGATTTCAAATCCACCTTTGAAAAGTAACAAGCTCCTCCTAGGTAGTCCATTAGGTCCTCAATTCTTGGCATTGGAAACCGGTATCTAATGGTAATCTTGTTGATAGCTCTTGAGTTAGTGCACATTCTCCATTTTCTATCTTTCTTAGGTACCAAAATAGTAGGTACTGCACATGGGCTTAAACTCTTCTTTATTAACCCCTTATCTAGCAACTCTTGCACTTGTTTTGCTATTTCCTCATTTTGAGTAGGTGTCATTTTGTAAGCATCTTTGTTTGGCAAGGTAAGTCCGGGTATGAAGTCTATCTGATGATTCATATCTTTGTATGGGGGTAAAGCATCTGGTATCTCATTGACAACAATGTCCTTGTACCGATCCAACAAGGTCTTCACTTCTTGTGGTACTACTGGTTTGGGTTCGGTCTTTGCCTCTTCTTTTGGTTTCACTATAATGGCATAGCCTTGGTTCCCTTTGTGCTTAAACTCTTTTAGGAACTCTTTCCCACTAAGCAACATCACACTTGAACCTATGTAGATTTCTTCTCCTTGAACAACCAAAGGATCCATTTGGAACTTCCTACCTTCCTTGGTGATAACATAAGAATTCTTCTCCCCATCATGTATGGCTTTGACATCATATTGCCAAGGGTGTCCAAGCAACAAATGGCATGCATCCATGGGTAGTATATCACATAGTACCTTGTCCTTATACTCTCCAATTTCAAAGTCTACCCAAGCTTGCTCATCAACTAACACGTGTTGTCCTTTACTCAACCATGATACCTTATAGGGATTGGTATGTGGCAACCTTTTCAACTTGAGTTTGTCTACCATCTCAACTGCTACAATGTTCTCAGTAGACCCCAAATCCACTATGACCTTACAAATCTTACCATAGGATCTGCAAGTGGTCTTAAAAAGTTTCTTTCTTTGAGTAGGTTCTTTGGCCTACAGTACCTTCAACAAAGTCCTTCTTAGCATCAGATTCTCTCCATCTAGAACTGGTCCAGATTTGCTGATTGGTGAGGTAACACTCTGGTTGTCTTCCTCATGTACCAATTGAGTTCTCCTTTCACCCACATAAGAACTTGAAGTCTTTTCAGGACACTGGTTCATTGTGTGGCCCACTTGATGACAATGAAAGCATTTACCGGTGGAGAGTGTGGGTCCTCTTCCTTGTGTGCCAAATCTGCCTCTAAATCTATTTCTTCCTCTAGAGTTGCCTCTAAACTGACCATTCTTGCTGAAGTTATCCCCACTATTTTCAATTTGATTGCCTTCTTCATTCTTGCCAAAGTTATGACCCCTTCCAAAGGTGCCTCTTCCTCTGAATCCTTTACCACCTCTGCCTCTTTGATTAAACTCACTTTTCCTCTTGATCTTGTCCTCTTCTCTCAAGGACAACTGAAAACACTTATGGATTATCTCAGGTGTCAACATGTTGATTTCATCTTGAATATTTTGTCTTAGGCCATTTAGGTATCTTGCTACCTTCTCCACTTCTTCCTCTTGCTTCCTTGCTCTTAGAGTTAGTTTGTTGAACTCCTCTGTGTAGGCACTCACATCCATTTCTCTTTGCTTCAAACTCATCAACATCTCATGGATTTGCACCTCATAATCTAGAGGTAGGAATTGAGTTTTGATTATGATCTTCATTCTCTCCCAGGAGTTGATCTTCTTTCTCCCAATTTGTTCCCTTTCTTCTTGCATCATGTTCCACCACACTAGAGTTGATCCTTTCAACTTGGTCTTAGCCATATTGACCCTCTTCTCTTCTTCAACCTCCTTGTATTCAAAATAATTGTTCAAGCTTCTATCCAATCCAATAGCTCTTCTCGATTTAGGCTTCCACTATGAACTAGTAATCCATCTAGGCTATCCTTGTTGAGTGATTTAAAGGTATCTAAAAATATTTACTGATCTTTCTCCAACTCATTCTTTTCTATTACCACTTCTATCACATATGTATCTTCATCGTCAGTTTCATGACCCCACTCTGTGATCTTGCCCTTACCTTTCTTGGTGTCTTGCTCCCGGGCTTCACTAAGCATGTCTTGGACCAACTTCCTAATGGTCTCTTGACTCATTGCCTTAGGTGGGATGTTGTTGGCTTTCAATTCTACCTCTTGGTCTGACATACACCACTTTGTTTAATCAAGTGGCTTTGATACCAATATGATGTAGAGAGGATGCTCACTCCTATTGGGTTTGCTTACTCTTGATGTCTCCTTAGGTTGTCTCTTGAACCATCCAATGGTTCCACACTTTCCAACCTTCAAAAGGTTATAGGGCCTACCCTTACTGACCTTCCTAAGGTCCTTAGACTAAGGTGACCTCCTCTTGTTTAGTGAGTGTCCAACACTCCTTATCAGAGACCTTCCTACTCAACACCTTAACCAAGAGCCAACCCCCTCCACTTGAGGATCTTCACTCACACAAGACCACCACACCTAGGATGATTTTCTTTAGTTTTCCAACCCCAGCCCTTCATTTAGGACTTTGGTTCTTACCAGTTTCAAGCTTTAGAGCCAGTTTTCTCTTTTAGGCCTTCTAGGAGACCTAGTTCAATTAGCCCTGCCAGTGGGGTATTGTGTAGTTATCTGATAGAAGTCCTAAACACCGATATGAAATTTTTAACTTTTCAAATACCCTTTTGGAATCTTCATACAATATCACAAAATTGGTCATGGATTTGGTTGCTAACCATCCTAACCCTTTTTAGGCCCAATTCTTCCTTTTAAGCCTACAAATTAGGGATTTGCTTGAATGTGTTCACCAGTCTTATTGCTCAAGGATTATGATTATTTTTTTCAAGTATTTTCATCCATGAGGATGTCTAATCCAACCTTGCATCAATCCCATTCATCAGATTTACCCATCTAGGGCCTGTTGTCCATGATCCCCATTGCTTGCCAACTCAACGTGCCAAGCCTAGGGTATGGTGGCAAATCTGGAGTTTAGCCTCTCTTGTCTTAAAAACAAAGTGAAAGCATACTTTACAAGGCCTCCTAACATTCCACAAGGTTTCAATACAAAGTTCCACCATGGAATGCTAGGTATGAGCCATAGAGTCTTCAAAACCCTTGTTTTAAGGTCTTTGGGACCTGCCTGCAACAAAAATTCATATAACTTACTAACTATAACACTTCAAAACCTAAAATTACCATGAAATAAAAGGTATGTATCTTCTCTAACAATTCATGCCTTGGTCTAGATTTGGAAATCCATACAAATCGTACGATGTCAATGAAACTCAACTCAACTCGCTGAAAACACAAGATTTTAAAGGCTAAACTTGCTCTTCTTGTTTCAATTATTCAATCAACTATTCTCATCGGTTTTCCCAAGCCTTATATCGGTCTTGGGTTGGTTAAAAATTCCTTTAACTTAAAAAGACAACCAATTATCCATTGGTGTTTGGAAAATGCAAATGTTGCAAAGTTGCTATGAGCAACTTTCACAACTTTTTACAACTTTTACATAGTTGAGCAACATTTGCCCAAATCAAACGTAGGTCACTTCTAAAGGTTCAAATGACCTTAAAACCTCATAAACTACAACATACCAACCTATTTTAACTCAAAATCAACTTATTCTACCAAGTACTCTACCTGGCACCTTTAAGAACCCATAGGCCAACATTGGCCAAACGGTAACTCCTAGAGTCCTTACAACATCTGAGCACTTATTCAAAAACCTATTGACCTTATTACAAACCAAAATCACATGATTCCAAACTCTTGGAACCTACACAACAAAATTGTGCATGTGCTCCTGCACCACATATCCTTGATGTTGTGGTTATCATGCATGAAATCATTCATTCTATGGATAGGAGTCGGCAGTCGAGGATGGCCCTCAAGCTTGAGGTCTCTAAGGCTTATGACAAAGTTAATTGAGAATTTCTTTTTAAAATCCTAATGAAATTTGGTTTTGGAGGTAAAATAATTAGCTTAATCTGGGAGTGTGTTACCACTATGAGGTATTCTTTGTTGATCAATGGAGTGCCTAGAGGATCCTTTGGAGCAATTAGAGGCATTCAAAAAGCGGAACCCCTTTCTCCTTACTTGTTCATTATTTTTTCTAAGGTTATGGGGATAAATTTTTTAAATCTTATCAGCAAGGGAAAACTACAAGGGGTTAAGTCTGCTTCCTCCCTTCCGTCAGTTGTTCTATAGAAGTTTGTTGTTGATACCATCATGTTTTTTGCAGCTTCAGGGGTTGAGGTGAGGGAATGGAAGATTTTTCTCAACTAGTATGCGAAAGTTTTAGGACAACACATAAATTACAACAAAAGTAGTATTTTTTTTTAATACTTTGATGAAATTGCAAGATAAAATCAGGGCAATTCTTGGTTGTCGGAGTGTTGCCCTACCTAGGGTCTACTTAGGGATGCCCCTCACAATTAAAGAGTTCCCTAACACCTTTCAGAACATAATTTTAGAAATAATCCAAAGGAAATTGGCTAGTTGGAAGCTCCTTAATAGTGCAAGAAAGCTACAACTCCTAGCTGCCTCTCTGCAAGGCATTCTAGTTTATATCTTTTCCCTATTCAAGATTTTGGATTCTATGGCGGAAAAAAATCAAAAGGATTCAAAATACTTGTTTATGGACTGGTATGGAGGAAAAAAAAAGAATGTCCCTGGTCAGTTGGGACAGGGTTCGTTGTCCTAAATATCTAGGGGGTCTGGGAACTAGAAAAATCCCTTTGCTTAACAAGGCACTCATGGCAAAAATTGGATGAAAGTTGGGCCTTCATAATGTTGATTGGTGCAATATTATAAGTGTCAAATATCTTAATTATGAGAAGTTCTATAGAGTTCTTCCTACTCAAGGGCTCCCGAGTGGCTCAAAGATTTGGAACAATGTCCTCAAAAGAAGAAGTATTATTCAATCTAGATTGTTATGGCGGATTGGGAATGGGGGCAATATTTGTTTCTAAGAGGATACCTAGATGGGGTATAAATCCTTAATTTTGCACCATTCCTTTAGGAACATTTGTGATGGTGCCCATCCCCAGCCTTCTATCTCCAAGTCTGAGGAGGAAGGGTCAGATTCTGGTTTTTCTATGGGTGAGGAGTCTAAAAGTGATTCGATGAGTGAGTCAAAGGAGAGTCTGGAAGACTCTGAAGCTGAAATTGGTAAGAAAAGAAAATAGGTGAGTACCAAGCCCTCCTCTTCAAAGCATAAGAAAAAAACCAAAGAAAAGGTTTTCTAGATCCGCTCCTTCTCAGAGGAGGAGGTCTTTGAGGATTCTAAGAAGGATGAACCCCAGTCTCCTTAGAAAAAGAAAACTAAAACTTCCATTCAGATAAGGAACAAACAGAAGGGGCGGGAAGATTATGATATGGAGCTGGAGGATAAAGTGTAGAGAAAGGATCCCGACGTCGACCAGAAATTGGAGGAGATCACAGGGGAAGGTTTTGATCAAAGGGTTGGTGGAAATATCGATAAGATCACTAGTGGTGACGTCCCCAAAAATGAACAAGACAATTCTGGTGAGAAAACCCCCCCTTCAAATCCTCCCATTGAGGGTTTGAAAGGTTTTGTGGACACCGTCGATTGGTTAATTAACAGTTACAAGAAAGTTGTGGAGGATAATAAGAAGCTGAGCCACAGGGTCCAAATTCTGAAGACAATCAGTATTGGTGAAAGCAAATCAATGGTGGAATATGTTGAGGATTTGAGTAAAACTATTGCAAGAGTCGAAGAGATCAGAGATTCCTTCAACCCTAGGTTTGAGAAAATTGAGAAGGCCTTGACATAGATAAAAACCAATGACAATGCTACGGACCAGAGAATGGCGAAAATTGATAACAAATTCAACAAAATTCAAAAATGCCTCAAAAGTATTGATGAACAAATCTATAGCATTCTGAAGGCCTCGACCAACAATACCAAAATTCTCATCAGCAAACTAGAGAACGAGAAGGACTCCTTGGAGCTGGAACCTGACATTGAAGGTATGGGAGAAGTGCAAGGACCTAGAATGAGGACCAGAGGCAAAAGGAAGGAGAAGAAGCCAAACAAGGATATGGAAGAACTCAAAGTTGCTTCAACAAACTATGACTAGCTGGTCAATAAGGCGACTGATCTTCTTAAGTCTTTATAGTTGTTGTTTGTCTTTTTGTCTTTTTGTCTTTTCTCTGGTTTTTCCACTTTGTTGTTCCTTTCTTTAGCTATCCGTTCGGTTTACTGGCCTTTTTGCCAGTCTTTTTGTAAGCTATTTCAAAGCTAGTTTGGATGCTTTTTGATGAATTATCTTATGCTCCTATGTTAAAGGTTTTGGGTCCTTAAAACCTATTTTTCATATTAATCAGAACATTTGTGATGCTGCTAAGGCATTCTTTGGACATTGGGTCTTGGATTACATCACCCCTACCAAATCTAGGAAAGACATCTTGCAATGTTGTCTTAATCAACCTCATTTGTTGTGTGAGGCTTTTGAGCTACAAAATATGCTAAAATATATTAGAATTCCCCCTTTTCCACAAAGTGGACAAATTTATATGGAAATTGAACCCTGGAGGTGATTTCATTGTTAAGTTTGCATATCTCTCTCTCCTTAGGGAAAATGTTTCTCTGGGGTGGTGGAGGAAGGTTTGGAACTAGTAGCTAATTCCAAATATTAGTATCTTTCGGTGGACTACTCTACACAACAAGATTCTTACTCAAGGTAACGTATCCAAGAGGAGATTTCAATTCCCTAACCGTTGTGTTTTATGCAAGTAGGAGAAAGAAAGTGTTTCTCAATTATTGATTCATTGTACATTCGCAAAAACATTGTGGGGTTCGGTGATGCAAAAGCTGGATAATCCCTGGGTCATGAATGGGGATCTGAAGTAATTCATTATGGATTGGAGGGGGTCCTCTCATAACCCCTTCATTAAACAATTATGGAGATGAATCCCACCTCATCTTGTCTATAGCATTTGGAAAGAGAGAAACAATAGGATCTTCCATGGGTTTGAAAACCCGATTGAGGTGGTTTTCAAATCCTTCTATAAACTCCTCACGAACAACCTCTCCATCATAACTTTCCCCTACCCATCATTTCCCCCCTCATCATTTATGATAAGATTTGTAAGAATTGGAGCTTTCCTGGTTCTTATACCAAATTTCACAATACTAAAAGGATGTTGAGAATGAATACTAGATGGTGTCCACCTAGGTTGGGGTGGTTTAAACTAAATTTTGATGGTGTTGCAAGATAGTCCCTATGCGAGGCAATTGCATGGGGATTCATAAGGATTCATATGGGGGAGATGGTGGTTTCTCACTCTAGAAATTTGAAGGGAAGTTGTAATAACCAAACTGAAGGGATGACCTTACTTTGAGGACTCAAAGTTGCCCTTTCAATTGCATTGAAGGCCTTAACCACTGAAGGTGATTCCAAACTCATAATTGATGAAGTTAACCTAATCAAGGTTAATTGGTCAATGAAGGGATAATCAAAGACAAACACAAGTTTCTTCTAGGATTTGAGCACTTTGAAATTGGTCATGTCTATAGAGAGGGCAACAAGGTTGTTGATACTCTTGCGGCCTTGGGCTTCCAAATTGAAGGATGGAGATGTTGGAGGAGGAAGGATTCCATCCCAAATAATGTTCAATTACTCCTATGTAGAGAGTCCTTAGCGTTGGACTCAAATGGGTAATATCCATCTCTTTGGGAGCGGACTCTTGCAACTCGTAATTGTTTAGGTGGTGGGTTGCAATTTTGAATATAGTTGGTAGTAAATTTTAAATGAGATGATGAGGTGGTTGAGGATGATGTGGAATCTGCTTATGTGGACTCCTAAGTGGGTGTGGTACAACCATGTTTTTTATGACAATTCCTTTTCATTGATGTGGCATGGTGTCCTTTTTTGTGTGTCTCGTGAACCTTTTTTATTGCTAAACTACAATATGTTGACATCATTGTTGTGAGACACATGGGAGTTGGGATAATAATGATAAGGTAATCCCTAAGGAAAGAAAGGCTTCATCACATCTTACTACATGTTGTGCCACTAGCACAAGCAAAGGATTAAGGAATGATACATGCATTATCATGACTTGAATGACCCAAACAAGGTTAACTTTAATATCTTTTGTTGTTGTCTAGGGACAAAGTTTACAAAGTTTTTTCATCTTTCTCTTGGCTTTTGGTAAACCTTCTCACTTATTTCAAGATGGGGAGAGACTGTGTGTGTGTTGAGCTTGATAAGTCAGATGAGCTCCATGATATTGAGATTGTATGGCACATTTGTAAGGAGGGCAGGGTTGATGGATACCTGGAACTTCTGAAAGGGTTTGATGAGGAATTGTTTATACAATTTGCCACCTCTTGGGTCAATAGAAGAATCACAGTGGGAGGAACTTCATTCGAAGTGAGTGAGGAGGTGATTATGCAAGTGTCTAGCCTTTCCATGGAGGGAAGGAAGTGGAAGAGAACCACTCATGTGGTGAATAGTCAGAGCTTAATCAGGTTCATTCGTGGGAACGAAGTCCCAGTCAAGCTGCAGGGTGGATATGCGAGAGAGGAGTTGTCGAACCTTTGGAAAATGGTATGCCTAATGATAATGAAGTATTTTACTATGGAAGGTTGCTTTAAAGTATATCATTTCTATCATATGTTGCTTCTAAATCACTTTAGGAATCATGGCATTATCTCCTTCCCGTTTTACCTGTTTCACTCCTCGGAACACTCTGTTAAAGAGGCCCTTGACCCTAAAAACCAAGATAAAAAGTTAGTTCCCTTACACTAGGGCCTAATTTGTAGACTATTCCTTTTTTTTGCTTCCCCTAAAACCCCCTCTTCCTCAGTTGTCATTATAGAGATTGGTGCATATAAGAGTAAAAAGACCTTTACAGACAAGAAAAAAAAAAGGAAAGAATACTAGCCACCACAAAAAATTACTATTCTAGAAGAGTTTGGCAAGGAGGAAGAGGATGGTAGGGAGAGAAACAACAAAAAAGAAGGTAGAAGGAGGTTGAATAGGCTAGCCTCTTGTAGTTCAGGGAAAGGCAAAATACTTTAACTTGTTGATTATGACTCAAAAGATGAGAGGAAGAATAGGGGAAGGATTATGAGGGGAAAAAAGAGGAAAATGAGGATGATGGTGTGGAAGTATGGGAGAACCAAGAGAAGTCAGTGAACAATAGTTGGGTTGAACAGGGGAACCAAATTAGGGATGACGGAATGGAGGAGGTCGCTATGGAGGAGGACATTGAGGGGATTGTTGTAGGTGAGAGATATTTGGGATGTCAAAGGACTAACAATGAGCTGAAGGTCATTGGGGAGGAGTTGAATATGTTGAAGGAAAAAATATTTGATGTGGAGAAGAAGATGGGCAAAATTTCCAAGTTTAGCCTTCAGGTTATGCATATCTCAACAACATCTCTTTGTTTAATACAGGATAAGGTGTTGGGAGATACATCGAACGAGGAGATCATCCACGAGGAGCTCTTTAAGTTCCTAATGGAGGATTGGAATAATGTCCTACTGCAAGCGGGTCATGGTATCAAGAAGCCTGGTCATGATTAGTGTTATAAGGGTTCCTTTTTTAATTTTTTATGTCATTTGGAGCATGGATCCTCTAATAAAAATTTTAGGTAGTTATATCTTGTTTACTATTAGTTGTTGATCTATTTATGGACTGTAATTTTACTCTCTAGTTATAGGTTTATCAGCTTACAAAATGTTGTGGTTATAGTTGTTTTTGCTTTTTGGTTATGGGTTTGCTGATGTTTTTGGATGCCTTTGGGTTGTGGATGTTATAGGGACAACACCATCATTAAATAATTATTATGACTATCCTAGTTTAGTAATAATTATTATCGTATTTAGCTACCAATATTTTTTTAGTGATAAGATAGTATGTCTCATCTGCTACTTTGTGTGTACATTTATCACAATGGCTTGCTTATTAAGCCTTAGTTGATGTCCATTTATCCTTTTCATTATTGATTTTTTTATTTATCCTAATTTATTGTGATATTCCCTCAACATTTACTCTTTGTTCAACTAGAGCTTATTAGTTTCTCTCCTCCTTGAGCTTAACTATTTTTTGGTAGAACAATACTCCTTCGAGAATTTCACGTAGAAATCCTTTTTTCAAGGAAGCAATATGATCACAGTCTGGATTCTAATCCTAGTTGATTCAAGATGATTCACTAAATCAACTATTTGTGGTAACACCCAAGCATTTTCATGGATCATAAAAACTATGGGGCTAATTCTCAACTTTTGGATATACCAAAGCACCTCCAAGATGCTCTAGGGAAGACAAAAATCCACATCTAGTCTCTAATAAATGCTGCAAGTACTCTAGTAGCAATATAATATAATTTTTAGACAAAAACATTTATGAGGTCAACATGTCTTATCCAATCAACTCGTAATTAGTACTAATCCAATGACCTTTTAGAAAGGTTGCAACGTCCAACTCCTAGATTTTCTTACCACATTAGCCAAAGTGGAATTTTACATCATTCAAACAAAACAGACAATGCAACAACCAAGTTGGCATCCACGAGGCATGTAGTATGCTAAGTCACACTACCTCATCAAGAACATATCAGTAATTAGATATACTCAACAATCACAAGGGATGGGAAACCAATCAATGAAATTATTCTTCTTAAGAAGAAAGTATAAATTCTCACAAACTTGTTATCTCCATGGCATGAATCAGTATGAAACACACATACATATATCTATGTGATATATTTTAAACAATCAAGAACAAAAAAATCTATGAATAACTATACACCTTTCTAAATGGTATACCATTTGTGGAATAGAAAGATGAATCAAAATGCATAGTTTGTTTGGTTCCATGTATATTCAATTATTGTAATCAACTAATACACTTCCACATCCATCGTAACTTATCTATATTCTCATCAGGATTATAACTATGGGGCTTGAACCATTGGTATCAGAGTGATTTGTGTAGATCTTGCATGCTCTTTCATATGTGGTTAGAGTACTTAAACCTAGCATTAAACTATGGGATCGATTAAACTACTTGCTAGCCCATGCCAAGATAGTCAAACTAACAGTAATAGAGATACACATGATGAAAAAGAGTGAGATTGAAGAAACACACATAGTTGAGTAAAAAAAAATCATTCAACCAATTTGTAAAGGTCCTCAAAATGGTGATTCTATTAGCCCAACTATCAATTAGAGATTTTGGTAGTTGGGTCACACCTAGGTTTGAGGTAAACCTGTATGTTTCTACATTCAATAGTAAGATTGATGTAAGTTATTTAAATAATTAGTTTGACCATATAGAGTCTTTGACTAAATCTTACTAAGGGATAGGTTGATGTAGAAAACTCAATGTATGCAGCTCAAAAGACCAACAAATCCCTTATCAAGTAACATATTATCTCATTAAGGTTCATTTAATTATCGACCGAGGACATGTTTTCTTGGATGATGCTAGCACTATATGTGGTTGAGGACTTCCTAAGTTATTTATTAGTTATGTATGATAGACTAATTGAAATCAACAAAGTAAAGTAGAAATACGACAATGCTAAAGGTGAACCTATCTACATAGTAGTTATTGTGAGTCGCTAGTTAATTAACATAGTAGTGGTTGCAGGTACTTTATTATTATGATTATGCTACAACTTAAGACACACAACTCTATTCTATTAATGTTATCAACTAGTTTTATTAATCTTACTCAAGAGAAATGCACATAATAATTGATTTGTTTAAGTACCTAACAATCTAACTAACATCAATACTAATGATATATACTACAAAAAGGATTACAATATCTCAAGTGGCCCTTGATTGAGTGTTGCAACCTTTGATCACAATGATTGGTATAACTCATAATATAATTAGTATTCCACCTTTATCTAATATTCAAATAAGTACATAAATTGATGATAACAATCTCATTCAAATGAAAAGAAACTCTTTGATAAGATCTAACAACTAAACGGCTAATATGTTTTTGGTTACCCAAACTCTGACAAGATCAAGAATTTTTACATGATATTGAGAGTGGATTATTTGAGACTCTAAAAAACCTACTAACAAATGTAAATCCTTCATAAATATGAGGATATCAACTTACTCTTCTCCAAAACTATAAATGACAACCTAATTAATAGGAGTCAATGGTAACATAGTTTCAATCAGACTCTTATTACAATTAAAAAAATATTAAAAATAGGGAACGTGTAAGACAAATTAAATGTTATTATAGACCATATTTCTATTGTCTCGTAAGCTCCTCCTTATCCTTCAGATGCATCTATTTCCTAATGGTTGTTAGAGCATATTTAGCCATTACTTGCTTTTTTACAACTAGTTGTGTTTTTTTTGCTTAAGTTCACTTAGGAGTGCTTATTTTAGTTGGGCAACTAGTTTAAGTAGAGTTGAGCTTTATTTAGCTCCCCATACTTGCAACTAGTTTAGCTAGAGTTGAGATTTATTTAGCTCCTCATGTTTACACTTCAATTATCCTAAATTTAGCTAGGTTCTTTCTGTATAAGCACCTCATTGTACAATTGTAATTCATTCTGTAATCTTGCATTCTTTGCTTTTGAGTAATATAGCATTCATTTGTGCAACTCTCATTTGTGGAAGGTATTCTTGTTTGCAGTTTGATTTTGTAGGCTTATGTTGCAAAACTCAACACTGTATCAAAGCTTTGAAACTTCAACAATGGCAACATCAATAGAAAGAACGTCTGACCACTCCCACTCTTGACAGCTATGTTGCATTTGGCACCTCCATGACTGCTACATCGTGAGTTGTAGGGGACACTATGTTGCAAGTAATTTACTTTGGTTGCAAGTTAGGCATTGGACTTATTTTTGTAATTAGTCACTTAAACAATATTAAATCCTATTACTATCATTTCTAACATCATAAAATTCTATCACCCATAAATATTCACAAAACACATGCATTCATTATATGACATGTATCATCTATTAAACTTAAAAAATCTTAAAAGTTCAAGTCGAAGTCTTTATAAGCATATAAAATGTCTTGTGAAAAATGAGATTAAAACAAGTAAAACAGGGTCAATTCCAGAGGCCATCACTCCCCCCACCTATTTTCTTGCTTACCCTCAAGTAAGATAAGGCCTCAAATAGTAATGTTGTAAATTACACTCCTTTAATTATCGAGTCCAATTTCACACTCTCCTAGCACTCACTTAGTTTTCCGATTCCTTTATGTATTTTGTGACCTTTTATTACTTTGAATTAATCCTCAATTCAAGAATATGATTCCTATCATATTTTAAAACTTCAACACATTCCTATTTGGGCCCTTACTTTAAGTGTGCCATTTCTTCTATATCATTTTAAGTATATATAGGTTCTATCTTATTTTAAATTTCAAATTACTTTTTCCCACACTTAAATATTTTCAATCTTAATACATATTATAGATCCAATATTAGGGCCTTATTATCCAGTTTCCCTTAAAATTCAAGCCTATTTTATCGAGTCTATGACAATTGTCACAGAGTGTGTGACACTTTTTGGCTAAATTTTTGGGAGAGTAATGTGTCAACCTTGAAATTTCTAGATGTATCCTCAAAGTTGGGATATGACTATTGTAAGTCATCTTATAAGTGGAAATTTCCTAAGAACCCTATATAAGACATCATCCCTAATTCATTTTCTCATCTACAAGTTTCATTTTGAGAGAAATTGTTATTCCTCAAGAGCAAGCCTAAGTTCAAGGAGCATCAAGCTACAACAAGACATATTCAATTATGTTTTCATGATGGATTTTCTGATGATTTATCATGTCATTACATCAACACATAGAGGAATTATCTTAAGAGCATTGTATCATCAATTGAAGGTATAATCATTTCAATTAAGCATTTTCATTCAAACATTTCATTATAGATTTAGTCTTTTCTCTACAAGGGTAAGTTTTATTTTCTATCAACTCATCATTATAAGATTAATTCTAAACCCAAGGCTTGACATAGGCAAATCCATATAAACACAACATTATTTTTTCTCTCTTTGAGTATTTGTAGGTTCAAAAATAGGTTATAGGTTCAGTTTGAAATACAAAAGTGTTCAAGAGTCAAATATAGAACTTCTTAGGAAATTTCATTAGAAAAGAGGTGGAAACTGACAAAGTTAGTGCCTCTTTCCACTTGGACTAGGGTACCTAGCGCCATAGTCTAGGTATTTCAGCCTGATGTTTGACTAGAAGGTGGCTTGGAGGCCCTTGAACCAGTTGACTTCCTATTCTGCACATGGAGAACTGTAAAGACTATATCACTAGGTATGGTATCTAGTTAGTTTGAGGTTAGATTTATGTTGCAGGTTCCTCTCTATATCCCATTTTTTAGTTTTATGTTTCTTAGTTTATTTCCAAATCTACTCTTGTCTGTTTATGCTATTTACTATCAATATTGCATTTTTTAGCCTAGTTCTTGCATATTCAATTTCCAATTTGTAATGCCTCTCATTTTTACATTTTATCTTTGCTTTATTTTGATATAATATCAATACTGTATATGATACACTTTGATTGTGTGTATAATTATTCTTTTGTATTACCATCCACGTGGTGCATCTTGATTGCAATTATATTTTTTTGACTGTGTAGATATCACTATTGATGTTTATACATGGTTATACATGTAGATTCAATTATGGTTATACCTATGATGTTTTATGGTGTGGTGATTATATGGTGACATTCTAATTATACTTATGATGTTATGTTACATTATGATGCATTAGTTATGTTATGATGATTTGATGATGTATCATTACTGACCATGTTATTATGTGACCTCGATTGGGGAATGATTATACATGTTCTTTAGCTATGATATACATGTATAGGTGCCACTATGTTTGATTAAGTGGTGCAAGTACAGTGTGCATCAACTCCATCTGGCTCCACAGGTTTAAGCATGCCCATTTCCTTGATGATGGTTATAGGAGATAGCACATTGGCCATTATTGTACCCAACCATACCAATCATTCCTAATTTGGATGATTTCCTTGTTATATGTGTTTATACCCTTGGTGAGCACTTTGGTCATGCCCATTATACCCTATTGCATATTTGTGAAAGACCTATGATGACTATTTGTACATATTAGGTCATTGGCAATTTATTATCTTTTTGGTATGTGTATTGACGATGTTATCATATAATTTTGGCATTATAATTATTAAATTTATAATAAGTATTATATGTACTTAAAGAATGAGAATTGCATGATTTAACCTTAGGGGTTGTTTGGGGATTTTATTATTGATTTAAGTTTTAATTTAATTTATGATTATTTTACTCCTTTTTAAAGAGTGGGTTTTTTACTAGGGGAAAAACAAGTTTTGAAGGGACTTGAAACCCTTTTAAAACATATTTTATCGAGATATGGAACCCACTTACAAAACGTTAGCAAAACATAAGCACAAGCAAACATTAGACCAAAAGGAGCAAAATATTAAAAAATCATCTACAACAATAATAGGCCAAAGCCACCAAATAAATTAACTCATATAATCAAGAGTGAGTTTATATTAAGGTCAAAGAGTGAGTTTTTATCGACAAATTGGAAACTTATTTCATACTTAGTTTATTTTTCATATTTTGTGCTTTCAAAAACCCTACTACCTTGATATATTTGGATTGCTCATTGTGAGATACCTATTTGGATATTTTTTGTCAGTAATAGCTTGTTAGTTTTGTGGTGGTGAATGCTTTATGTTGTCCAAAGGATTGGACCTCATTCGTCGTGTATGCAAAATAGTTTTATTTTGAAGATTTGAGTCCAAACTTGAGGCGAGGATTGATTTCTTGTTGTTTTCTCAATTAGAATACTTTGAAAATGTTTCAAAACAATTGTTAGATGATTTCAAACACTTTATTAGTCTATACCATTCCATTTTATCATTTTCCCAATTATATTTCATCTAGATTTGAAATGTGATTTTATAAAATGTTATGCTGCCCAAATTTGTGTAGAATGAATGAAATGTCAATTTGAGTATATTTTTATGGTGTTGGATATTTTTCACTTTTTCTTTTTTACATTTTAAACATTGGAGGTTTTTGGATGTTTTTCAATGGTGGATGATCATGGGGCTAGTTTTTGTCCAAGATTGTAACTTGAGATAAAAATGGATTTTGATACTTTTGACGTGATATTCCAAAGTGGGATAATAGAATTATATATATTATATTTTATTTAAAATTAAATTTGATCCTTTATAATCGTATTTTGGCCAATTGATCAATTATGTGTATAAGCAAAGATGACATTTTGAAGTGTTGTATTTTATGCATTTGTTACCTTGTTCAATGGGAATGGGATGAAGCTAGGGTACTAGAGTGGGTCTAGGGAGTAGCTCCCATTATGTCCTCAACCCAAAGTGGATTGTAGGTTTGATCATGATGTGGGGAGTCTTATAATCAAGTGATAACATAATCAAACAATGGGTTACAACACTAATAAGATAATTTGGTTCCTCAAGCATGCCTTGAATGTTATCACAAGGTCAAGGGTATCTTGGGAGGGCATGCTTGCACATGGAGCATTGGGACTTGTTTGGAGAGACACATCCACTCATGTAGTTTTGGGTGTGTGGTTTTTATTCTCATCCATACGAGAGTGCTCAGTTCCAAGTGGTGCATCCTCTTGAACACTGTAGCATCTTAAATTGTATCCCTATACAATTTTGTCCCCACCTTGGCGTTTTGGCCTTCAGTGATTTGTGCCCACTTTGGTTTTGCTCACACCCTCTTGAAATATACATTTTCCTCTTTTTCTAGTTGCATTTTAATTTTGAGTCTTGATTGACAAGACCAAGACACCTTGTGTGCCTTAGTCCTCCCAATTGGGACCCAAAATAGGACCCCTCGACAATCACCTCATGTGAGTAGGAAATTTGGCTCTATGTCAACTTACTCCAAAAATTCAAACACTTAATGCACAATTAGGTATAAAAGTAAGCCTACCCCCCTCATTTGAGGAGGTCCACCTACAATTCAAGTGAGCTCTCAATTACAAAATCAACTCAAGTCTAAATGAGGAAGCTATCAAGCATTGAAGGAGAGGTCATGTCAAATAAATTTCAAGCATTTATGATAAACATTCTATAAAGACATTCTACATGAACATCCTAAACCCTTGTGTGAGGATTCAAGCAAGCTTCATCAAGGTATCAAGTTCGATTTCAAGCATTTTTAGATAAGATCTAGCCTTTCCCTCAAAAGGAAAGAATTTTACTTCAATTCGATTTCATTTAAATTATTTCAATTTCAAGGTTAATTCTTAAATTGGGGTTTGACCTAGGCAAACCCCCATCAACAAACCTATTTCTATCATTCCATGTGTAGGAAATTGACTAGGGAGGTGCAAGTGAAGGATTCATAAAGTAGACAATAACAATTATGTTGTTATATGAAGCCTAATTAGACTCAAAGGTTAAATTTTCCCCACTTCTATTGACGCAGTTTCCCCCCAAATTATTTAATGGGGGTTTGGGGGCAGCGCCCCCAAGGTGGGGTGAAGGGGAAATGCCCCTTGCGGGGTCTAGGGGTACAAGGTGGGGTCGAGGGGAAATGCCCCGTGGGCCCCAATTTTTTTAAATTATTTTATAAATGAGTCAGGTGTTATTTTTTATATTGGTTGACATGATATAACCCTAATTTTGTAACTGACATAAGTCTTGATAAAAAGGCTAAGGGTTGGGGTTTTTTTTGTAGAGATTTTTGTAACATTTTTGTAGCAGTATTGAGTTGCAAGGGATTGTTGGTTGTAATCAGTCAATTTGTTGGATAATAATATTGGACTCTCTATTTGGTGGACGTAGGCCGAGTTTGGGTGAACCACATTAAAAATTGTCTCCTCATTATTATTATTTCTATGTTTTCCATTCCTCTGTTTAATCTTTATTTGCATATAATAGATATTTTCTGCATGTAATTCCTACCAAATTAGACTATCTTTTAAAGGCGCGAAAAGTGGAGGACCGGGTTGGTCTATACCTCCTAGTCTTGGGAATTTTTGACAACCTCCCAACAATAGAATCTATACGTCATCCTAATTTGAAAAATATTCAATTTGTTTGCATCTGACATCTGCAAGACCAGGTTGCCCCACACCTCATGGTCCTGACAATTTAGCCCATTTTTTTGTCATATGTTTTGATATGTATCCCATTCTCAAATCCAAGTTTACAACTCTGCATGACTTTTGCAACATACTAGTACTATTATTTTATGTTAAAATATCATTGTTTGTCCTATATCTAACATTGTAATTAAACCTAAATCAAATGCATTTTCAACTCAAAAAAGGGAACCCAATCCAATTTGCATTCAACCCTCTTCCTAAAATAATTGAGGTTGGATTTATTGGTTTTATTTTCTTTTAATGCAAAGTGTTTGTGAAATAGGTGTTTTCCTAGTTTACGGAGCTAAGCTTGTGTAACCTTATTTCCACCACCATACATTTTGGCGAACCCATCATAGCTCATGCTTATTTCCAATTTCTTATTCTTAGATCTGATTTGTATGCATTTATTCAAATTATATTTTCACTCATATATCATATAGGCATTTAATTCACATAAATTTAGAGGTTCAACTTACAAAAGCCTTAATTTCTTTTGATAAAATTGACTTGTAGGTTGCATAATTTTTTATTTATGTGCTTAGATTTGATTGTTATGGAGTGTTATTTTTAGATTTAGAAACATCTTGTGTTCAAATTTCATGTTGCCTAATTATTTGGTCAATCAATCATTTTATAAATAAATTATATTGTTTAATGTTATATATAGCTTGCATTATCGAAAATTCCATGATTACAAATCTTTGCATTCGATATTTTCTTCTTTGTGCATGAGTTTTGCATCCAATATTCTAGTGAGAAGAAGTTGTAGAATTGGGGCTTCCCAAAGTTTAAATATCAAGAATATGGAGCCCAAGTTGACTAACCTATTCCATGTTAGTGTTGGTACTTCTTCTAATCCCACACATGACATACCAAACATCATGGAGACCCATTCACCTCATAATTATCATGATGAATATGACTCTCATACTTGATTAATAATTGATCAATTAGGGAAGCTTGACAATGAGTTGGATAGGCTTCAACAATGGATGGTTCAAGAACACTTGAATAGTGAGGCAATCCCCTTGATTGAAGGGTTGAAGAGAATAGTTTAAAGTGATAAGATAGGTGTGGAAGTGTTATATGGCGTTGTCCATATTGTTGATACTGTTATCCCCATTTTTAGCTAAGGCACAAGCATGGGATAACCCCTACAAATTTTGTCCAATTTGTATTCCATGTGCTCTAAGCACATAATTCAAGGTAAATTTTCACTCCCCTTGCCTGCATTTTGATCCTCGTGAAAACACCTCGATCTAAGTCTAAGTTGTCAATTTTTAAAATTAAATTGACAAAGTCTTCTTTTAAAGTTAGTTTTTATTTTCAAGTGCATTTTCAGAGTAACTCTGATTTTGCACTTATTTTGTGTCTAAGGGCACTTATTCTGTGTCTAAGGTGCATTTCAGGGTTATAAACCCAAAATACACATCTTAGCGCATTTTGGGTTTATAACCCCGAAATGCACTTATTAATGTGGCATGAACTACATTTATGGTTAAGTGTTTGAATTAAAATCAATTTCTTTTTCTTCCAATTTTATCTCTTGGAATTTTGTTTTTTGCATTCCTCTATTTTGTGCTCTTTTAATGAAACGTGTCCTATCCCCATTGAGATTCATAGAAGGATTGAGCATTCATTTCAAGTTGATTTTCTTAGATTTTTGACATTCTAATTTGGGTAAGTCATCTTTCCCTCGTTTCCTTTGTTTTTGTTTATGTTTTGTAAATAAGAAAATGTAATTCGTGCCCTAATTTTGGTTTGTATTTGTTAGGGTTTTAATATTTTATGCATTGAAACATGTATTGTTTTGAATTTTTGTTTGAATGATTTACTAAGAACGATGTTGTTTGGGCTTATAAACCCAAATGACATTGTTGTGTTTGTGTTCCTTTTCCAAACAATGTCATTCAGGTTTATAAGCCTGAACAACATTGTTATTTGTTGCGAACTACATGCCTTTTGTTTTTTATTACCTTTGAACTTCCAATAGTGTCATTCAAAGTTTTAACTTTGAATGACACCATCAAAGCAATGTCATTCAAAGTTACAACTCCGAACCACACTAAATCACTAATGAACTTTTCGGTAGTTTAGTTCGGAGTTGTAACTCTAAACCACACCTAGTTTTCAAACCACTAAGTTTTAACACATTGTGTACTTCGATTTTATAACCCCAAACTACACCTTGTCTCTTTTCTACTTGTAAAGGTGTAATTCAGGTTTATAAATCCAAATTATACCTTTACACCTTGTAATTCCAAAATATGAAAAAGTGTAAATCGAGGTTATAAATCCGATTTACACCACTGCACTTCCAAAGTAAAATTGGAGTTTTTAAACCCGATTTTGGTGAACCCAAAGTGTAATCATAAATGATCCTCCTCAAGCCAGTTATTTCTAGTAAAGGATGTTTCTTATGGAGTTTCTTTTCAAGGCATGATGGTGATTTTATTCTAACTCTGGAAGGCTTTTTCTACCAAATGTTGTAGTTTCAATTTCCTAATAGATGACGAAGCTATCTCCTAGCAAGAGAAACATGAAATTCAAGAAGAAAGATCCTCATCCTATTTTTCCACCTTTTTCAGTGTCGTCTAACATTGATAATATCATAGATACTTAAATAGGTCATGTGGACTTGGAAGAATTTATCAAAAGAGTAAAAGAACTACCTTAGTACTATAAAATGGAATCAACCATCAACGATAATATCCACTTGGTTTTGGCTTTTCGTATGTCTGCACATAATCTAGAATTTGTGCTTACAGTAGTTAGCCATTTTGATCCTGAGAGAAAAAGTGTCAAAGATGCAAATGGTAAGAAGATAATTAGGTTGGATGAAGACTTCTTCAACACTATCTTCAAATCTCCTAGCATAAGCAGGTATGCTAACATTAACATGTAGACAATCCAAGCCTATTATGAGAAACACTTAGCCAAGTGCTAGAGAAATATGAATGATAATTGGTTGATGACTCCAAGATCCATCATTTCTATATGGCCTAGGACCTTTCACCGCAATGACTTGATTGAGAAGATATATGATTTGGTTACTCTTCTAAGTAGAGTAAAAGGTCTTCTTGTCTCTGACACATACCATGAGTGGATATATCGATACATCCATGTCATCAAGTAGAATAAGGAAAAGATATACTGGGGAAAATAAATAAGTGATGCACTATGTGAACAACTCATCAAGATACCAACCACTTTGAATTTTAACATAACTTCCTACTTGGTGTATGTTGCAGCATCAATGAGGCACATTCTAGGTTTTTCCACAAAGGGAGAGAAAAGATGGGGTTTAGTCCATGAATACTACTCTCAGCTAGTTCTAAAGAACAACTTGCATTATTTTAGGAGAGTCAATGATGCTTTCTTCTATCATTACATTTTTATGCTCGACAAAGACCTTCAAAAGAAGAGAGTATCAGATGGAGCCTGGGATGTGGTCAACCAATACAAATGTATGTTCTCGTAGTTTCCTACTTTCACCTACCTCAGGGTAGGATGTTTTAATGACCAAACCTTCATGCTTCCTGGATATCCATCTGATAAAATCATTCTCATGGAGTTAGCTCAATAGATGGTTGTTGTTCATTAACGACAATCAGGTTCCCATAAAATTCATTTCAAATACACCTTAACCATGGGGAGGTATTCTATTTCTTACATCTACAAAGCCAAGGCAATGGATGAAGAAATGGGAAGAGTCACAATGAATTTTTTCAAAGCCAGGAGAGATTTTGATGATAGAAGAATGAAGAATAGTTTTAAAAGAGCTACACTCATGTGCATTGCATAAAGGATATCTAGATAGATTGTAGAACTGAAGAAGATATCAAGAGACTTGACTTCTACCATCTTACTCTAAAGCAGATTGAAAATCTTAATCTTGTAGATATTTTTGAAAGGCTGAAGGATGACAAAAATGTTTGGGTGTAGTGTGTGTATAAATAGATTATAGAGACACCATTTCCACTCATTCAATGGTCTCAGAAGGAAGTAACTTCAATAATATCTAGATTCCCAAACATCCCTGCAAACACCAATGTTTAGCTGATACAAAAGGGAATTCAATTGAAACAATGCAACACTGGGTCAGAGGATGACACTGCTAGACCTATTGGCAAGAAATCAGGGATTACAACCAGAAATAGGCAAGATCCTACAACTCCTCAAAAAGCTCCAAAATACAAATTTGTTGTGGGAAAGAGTAAAGGCAAAGATCAAGCTGAGTCTTCTACTCAAGTTGTTCAACAGAAAAAAGAATCAGAAGAAGGAAAAATAGAAGATGAACTTGTTGATGAAGAACAATGTGAGGAAGAAGAACTGCCAGGTGAAGAACAAGAAGAGGAATATGCTGAGGAAAGATTTCCAGGAAATCTTGAAGCTCCTCAACATGAAGATACACAAGAGTATATTCCTTAGGTAACAAATTTTGTTCCAGTTGTTGCACCCCCATAAGTTTCTACTTTTGAGTCTATACCTTTTGGTTCCACTATCTCATATACTCTAGTAGCTTCTAGTGTGGTTGTCCATACAATTCCTTCCTCAACCACCAATGAATCAGCCCTAGATACTCCTTAAAACAATATTAAAATTGTATTTTCTTCCTTCCCAAACTTTTCTAAAGTATCTACTACAATGCTAGATGAATTTGATAAATTCATGTCAGAGATGACACACAATTCAAATGCTTCTATTGCAGAGATTCCACATGTTGTTGTGACTTCCACTCTACCTATTATAACCATTGTCATGCATGGACAAGAAAATCCTTCTTCGATAGTAGTTGCAGGGGCTGAAGGCGATTCTTCCTCACCACCTTGGTTACTCTCAAATACTCCTAAGAGGAAGCAACAAGCCATCTCCTCAGATGACTTCGACTTCAGCTAGTTGGTTCCAGTAAAGCCTAAGACTACAAAGAAAGCCAAGACTCTTTCTAGAGTCAAGGTGGACAAGTCCAAGAACAAGTATGTTGAGATTTTGTACCTCCTCCAGATGCGAACATTGATAAAATTCAACCTACAGATTATTTAATCAACAATATTGAAGTGGGAAAGAAAACTCATGATGGTACTATAGAAGATGCTCATGCAACTTTTGATACTCTTATGGAAATATATGATTAAGATACGATCAAAAAAGATAATCTTAAGGAACAAGTGGAACAACTCACCATTGTGTTGATAAAGATAACTAAATATTCAAAAATAATTGAGCCAATAGCTTCATCAGTTGATGAGAAAGTGATGAAGCAAGACAAGGGGGGTTCATGAGATATGGCAATTGGTTAATGGATGGATAGAGTGCTAAGTCAAGGAACACATCTCTTGGGCTTTGTAGTTACATTGATTAATAATATGGAGAGTGTAAAGTCTGAAGTGGATAAAACACTAGATCTTCTCTCACAAGAACTAGAAACATTGAAAAAGGATTTCAACGCTTGGTTGAAGCTAGAAGACTTTGAATTGCAAATAATAGTTGGCAATGGAGTGCTCCCCACTCAGGACATGTACATCGAGCAACGAGAGGCACTTGAACATCAGATGAACACCTTGGAATGACTCATCAAAGATATGTAGAAAACATAGAAGGAATGTGTAGATAAGAGAAAAGAAATTGTAGAGAAAATATCAGAGTTTCCTTGCACATTCCTAGATGAAAATCAAAAGACTATTCATGTGGATGTAATTATCAACAAGTTCAGCTTGCTAGTTAGTGAAAAAGTTGACAAAGAAGAATTTTCCATATCCTCAATTGACAAACTAATAGATCTTCAAGTTATTTTGGACAACTTAGGATCTCTCCTAAAGAAACACAAGAAATATTACAATGGTTTAGGAGATTCTATTACTCGATTCAAAGTCATCACCAATCATACTCGAGGTCTCGATAAGTCCCATATGAAGATTGGTTAGTAGAAATTTGAAGAGTTCCTGAGACAAGATCAGAATGAACAAGAAGTGTCATAGTCAATTTTTATGCCTTATAGTTTAGATGAATTTTTGTAATATGCAAGAGACACTTCAGGTGTCTTCTTGTATATACATTCTTACACTTTAGAATAGCACATGTCCTAAGTCAAATGGGACTTTGAATTTGAAAAAGTCATAGTTAGTTGTAATGTTTCCTAATTTCACTCATAGCCCCTCATCTATATATATGAGGGTGCTCATTGTAAATAATCATATTTTACCATTGCAACAAAACTATACCAGATTGTGTAGTATTTTGAGACATTGAACTTATTTTGTGAAACAGTTTTCAAGTGAATAAAGGAGCAGTTGTTCCTTCAAACTTTGTGTTAAAGCATTATTTTATATGAATGCAATGTTCTTATGTCAATGCAATTTTATGAACTTAAATTAATTTGAAGTAATTGTTATTGTTGCGAGTTTAAAAATAATTTTGAATTTGATATCTAAAAGTCTTTGAGCTACAATATCAAGTTTAGAAGTTAGAAGTTAGAGTGAAGAGATAGTGAATATTGATAAGTCTTTGAGCTACAAATTTTCTCTCTCATAAGTTTTAGGGGTAATATTATATCTGAAAGTCTTTGCATGCTCTAATATATTGTTATCTTTGTTGTTTAAGTTAGATAAGAAATTGTGGAAGTCTTTGTCTACACAAGTTTTTGAATTGTATAAATTGCACTGGTACATTGTTAGGTTGTTCTTTCATTTATCTTAACTCTCCATCGGTTGTTATTGCTCATGCTAGTGTCTTGAAAGTTCCAAGTATTTAGAGAAGTAGAACCCCTATTCTGAAAAAAGAGAAGAAGGAAACATTCATTCATGATTGTAATGCCCTTGGATAGAATAAATAGTTGATTTTGGAATAGATACTAGTTCCCTTTCTTAGAAAGGTAGTAAGAAGGTAGCCTCCCCTTTGCGATGAGATATTTTATCTCACACGCTGTGGCTGAAACGCACATTTTATAAACCTTTCTATTTTACAAAATTTTCAACCAACAAATACCAATATTATGCCTATTCAATGTTGTGTTAAGTTCTTCATTATTCTCATCCTACTAGTCAAGTTGAGAATTCCATTCCTATGCCTACATCCTTGCCTAATGTGTCTACATATACATCTTTCATCATGACTACCTCTATGAAAAATTCTAATCCTACACATGTTAGTCATGGGGACAATCCTATTAATCACTACTCTTACATACCTCCTTTTGTGAGCCTTTCCTTTGTTTCCCAACCATCTCCTATACCAACTTATCATAATGTCCCCCCTCCTTATTCTCAACCTGAAACTACCTATAACAACATTACTCCTCCATCACAATCTAATCTGTCTAATTCTAATTCATTCATTGAAGCCATTGTCAATAACCTAGCCCAAAGTGTTTCATCCTTACAACAACAATTGGCTTCTTTAACCTAATCCAAATTTAGTGTTCCCATCTATGATGTAGCAATTTGGCAATTTGATGAGATTTTTCATGCAGCTGCTCCTAAGAATGCAGAGATCCCTCAATTAAAGTTATACAATGAAAAAGGTGACCCCTTGACTCATGTGAAGACATTCCAAACCTTTTGTAGTGATTTCTCTCATGATCAAAGACTCATGGCAAAATTATTTATCCGAACCTTTAGAGATAAATCTTTGTAATGGTGTTGTTCTTTGCCTCCTTATTCCATCACCTGTTTTCAACAATTTGCTAATGCTTTCATTCAATAAATTCAAAATAACGCTAGTCCCAAAATCACTTCGATTGGTTTGATTCATTGTAAGCAAGGAGTTAAAGAAAAAGTAACTAATTTTATTGGTAGATATAAACATTTGCATCCACAAATTTCTTATCATGTGCCTGATCATGATATTCAAAGAATTTTCATTACCAATTTGCAAAAGGAAATTAGAGATAAGATTCTATTTTTTAAGTTTTCATATTTTACATAATTGTGTGTAGTGCTTCATGACTATCAACTTCAAGTGAGCCAATTTGAATCATCCTCTTTAATGGGTCCAGATGATAAGAATGAGAGTCATCAACAATCATTACCAAAATTCAACAAACACAAAAAAGGTTTCATAAAGATAAATGACAACTCTTCCAACAACATCAACACACAAGTAGAAACCACAACACCAGGTTTGGCCCCTTTATCCAAATACTTTAAAAAATAATTAACTCCTCTTTCCAAGTCTTTGCATAGTATAATATTGAGATTGATTAATGCTAATGTGTTGCATCTTCCTCCCATCAAACCTATAGATACCTCTAAGCCTCTATCACCTTCCTTTGACATTAAAGCCTTTTGCCAATACCATCGTCAAGTTAGTCATGATATTAAAAAGTGTTATAAGTAAGATTCAAGACCTTATTGATAACAATACTATATCCATAGATTGGCATGAATGATAAAGCAAACAAATTTGTAGCACCTCCTAATCAAAATCTCCAAATATTCACCAACTTGTTGCCTTCTCACTCCACTAATGTTGTTGAGTCTAAGCCAATTAAATTTTTTTCCCAATGATTTTGGTGTAGAGTCGAATAATATTGTATACCTCATTGAAACACCTAAGCCTAAACATAAAATATGCATTCATTTTGATCATAGTGATACTATTATTGCACTGGATGGACCATTATACATTACCACAAAGATTAAAGACAAACTCTCATGAGGGAGGCTCATTGATCTAGTATGTATGGTAAATGTTATTATTGAAGAATGTCTTTTTACTCAACAATTGCATGAAGTTACATAAGATAAATTTTATGTTATGGTTAAGGTGTATGATGGTTTCTCTTGTCCTACTATTGGTTTTATCACTCTTCTTATTGAGGTTGGTACTAAGTGCTTAGATGTTACATTTGCTATCATCCCAACATTGGATCAATTTCATGTGAAGTTGGGACATCCTTGGCTCTCTTCCATGAAATTTATTCCTTTTACAATCCATAAATATTTGAATTTCCCTTCGAATGGATGTATTGTCATAATCAAGCATAGCCTTTTCCAACCCACAACAAAGCATGGAAATTTCACAATTGTTTACTTTTGGCCTAAACAACCTGAACCTTTAAACCCTCAAAATGATATATTTTCCTATCTCATCAAAAATGGAAAATTAATATGATATTATCTTTAATTAAACCTAGAGACCCTTCACCCATGGATATTCCTCCTCCTCATCCTGGACTTGCTCTTTTTCCTAGACCTTCTATTCCTCCTATATATGTAACGGTCCCATCTCCTACATCTTATAAAGGAAAACACCCAACATCTTGTATCTCTCAACCTAATGAGGTTTCTCCCCTTCCTCTTCTTAAAAGAGAAGGAAATGAGCCTATGTTGATTGATCCTCAACCTTCACATGTCTCAAATAAAACTAAAAGAAATTATAGTGAAAAAGAACACCGATAAAGACGTTGTGCCAAGGCTCATGAAATTTCTTCCCAAACCATTTCCTCCCCGAAGTCATGAAATTTTGGCTTGGTCCCATTTGTCCAACCTTCACCTAACCCTAGAGAGGAAGTTCAACTCAAAACACTAAAGTTGAAAATTCTTAAGAAAAATGATGGTTTAGTTTCTTTTCGTGTTAAAGATCCCATTGTGATTAATTTGGATGATGATATGGATGATGTTGGTAAATTTATTGATGCTAACAATGTCGATTCTAATGATTCTAATGATATGTATGAGCTTATTGAGATTAATGATGAGATATATTCACACTTTTCAAAAGCATTAACCTTAGCTCCTAGTAACAAACAAAGTGACACATCTTTAGAGCATGGTATTTGCTTGGAACTTGTAGCAGATCCATCTACCATGCTTGTTGTTTCTCCTCTTTCATCTTGTCCACCATCCCTCAATTATGATAAGAAAGATTGGGAGGTGAAGAATTTGCTTGAATAACTTCATCTATGTTGTAGATTCTTATGTGTGTTTGCTTGTATATAATGTGCCTCTCCAATGATGTGATGCTTGATATGTCTTTATGTTATGTTAGGTTCTCTTTGGATGACCCTTTTTTTTTATTAAAGGGTCAAATAGGTTTTGAAGGGACTTGAAACCATAAATACAAAATGTTGCCTTCAACAAAATATCAGTAAAACAACAAGAAATTGACAACCAACCAAAAGACCAAATCTCTTGTGACATTATTCTATCTGTATCTCAATTTTTACCACATGTAAGGGGGACATGCTCTACAAACCGCCTTCAACATGATCTTTGTGACTTGACTCGCCCAGGGAGGCCACAAGTAACACACAAAGTTGACCATGCCTTCAAATATTTTCGCTACGCTACAACAAGACTATGCACACCACACAAAGTTTCATAGAAATAAAGAATTCACACATAAAAGAACACAACATAAAAACAATTCACAATGCACTAAATATTGGGAGGAAATAGTGTGTTGAATATTGCTACTGCTAGGATATGTTGTTGTCATTGATGTCAACATATTCTTGTGTTTTGGTATTCCGGTGATTGCAGAGAGTTGATCTGGTTGGTTTATCTGTTTGATATGCTAAATCAACTAGAGATATTTGTTTTAGAGTTAGTTTCATGATGCTATGTGGTGATTTGATCGGGTTTTGGATTCCAAAATGAGGATTGGTTTTTCAGTGTTCGGTGTTGCAATTTTTTGGTGTTTGATCCATTGTGCTCCAGAATGATTATATCTTGAGTTGAGGATTTGGGAAAGTGTTTAAGATTTTCATGTGTATCTACAATTCAGATGGTTCATGATTTGGTGCTCCACAAGTTATCTGTCTAGTCCTAGTTGTTGTTGTTTGAGTGTTCTTGAGTATCAACGTGTTGATCGATGAAGATTTGATTAAGTGGTGTTGGTGTAGCTATTGCAGATGATTCTAATGTGCTTGTTGGTGTTTCCCAATTGTGTCCTATCTTTTTTTTTTTCTGATCCATATTCATCATTGTGCACGTTATTGAGGATCTTATGGGTCTGGTGATGTTCTTCGTGTTATGCGACATTTTCAATGGTGTAGCGTGTTACAGATGATCTTGGCGACATTTATGGTGGTGTTGCATGTTCGAGGATTTGATTTGGGTCCATGCTATGTCATCATGACATTGTATTGGTCCAATGGTTTATTTATGTATCATGTGATGTAATTAGGTCTTGAGGGTTGAGTCGACCTTGTAGTCAAGGTTGATGATTTGTATAAATGGGTGTTATATTCATGTAATTTGGAGATTAGTGGTTATTAGGTGTCATGTCTGCATTATCAGAGAGTGGTGTATGTGCGAATAAGAAAATTCATTTTTTGGTGTGAAGTGTTGAGAAGAGAGTGTTGCAGGGCAGACAAATATACTTAACCAAAATTGTAATAAGGCATTGGGAGATACTATTCTTTTAGTTCATGTAAACTGGATTGTTGTTTGAATGTTATTGTAAGGTAGTGAACCTTCCTTAAGGGTTGTAGCCTTCCAGGTCATTATATTTTGAGCAGTGAGCTCTAGGCAGTGTGCCTGAATGCATGTGCATTCCCCATTGTAATATTCACACATACTACTGTAGAGTATCATCTTATTGTGGGTAGGTTCCCACTATGGTTTTTCCCTGAGCTGGGTTTTCCACGTCAAAATATTGGTGTTGCGTGTGTTGTTGTTATTATGTTTATCTTTATTCTTGTTGAAGTTGATCAGATATGAAATTGTGCTTAAATTTTTGAATCCGGTGAAAACTAATTCAACCCCTCTCAATTTTACTCCATTGTTGTTGCTAACACAATAAACTCAGGGCAAAGGGGTTATTTGTTGTCCATTTTCAACACACAAAAATTACAATGCAACAACTCAAAAAGAAAAAGTAGGTTGAGCTCAGTCGATAATGCCTACTTGCAAAGAACTGTACATTATTCATCTACCCCATGGAGATGAAGCACTCGCTTACAAACCCTCTATAGCAAGTCACTTGACTCATAGAAATTTTTCCAATCACTCAAACTCACATAGGAAAATGCATGGAAACCCTTTACTAGCTTCGCTCATGCCTAACTCAACTCGCATAGAATGAACATATTAATGATTACATTCGCAAGAGAGCACTCTTTTTAAAAGATCTCTTTGATCCTTCCAGAAGACCATAACTTTTGGCATCTCATGATGCCTTATCGAGATGATCCTATGACTTAGGTGTGTGGCTTGGAGTGGAAATCACAATGCCTAATGAGAAATCAAGCTCTAGCGCAAATCCAACACCCTCGATCGCACATAAGGAACCAATCGCATTAAAGGGAGCATGATTCCCTAAATCGCAGAGCAATGTCTCAACCAACTCGAGCAATAAATTTTCATTGCAAGATCATGGCCATTCAATCCAAATTGCTTATAACAAACTCAATTTTATTTGGACATCCTTCATGAGCCATTGCGCACTCATATTTTATCATTGAGACAAGGTCGCGTAAAGTACGGGGTGTGTCAAGCTCAACAATGACAATCTAGGGACAAGGTAGTCCCTTATACTCTCCCCCACCTAATTCAAGTGACGCTCTCAGTGCTAGTGCTTAGCTTCCACACCAATAAAAAGCTTCATCGCATTGGGGATATCTTGCGAACTTAGCTAGAGCGAGTCGAGCTCCCTTGGAGGAACTCAAGCACTTTCTCTTCATGTTGCTATAGTAACTCGGAACATTCCCATGTCGCTTTGTCCTTTGGATTCCCCTTCCACCACACTAGAAACTCCTTGTATGCCTTAGCACCATATCCTCAACTCCACATTGCCAACGCTTACCTAATTAGTTGGTCAGGTTGATTAACCAAATTGGTTGGACCACGTGATGGAATGTTGCAAATAGGGTCATCTGAATTGGCATGGTGCGGCCTTATCTGGTTCACATGGAAGACCAAATGAATTTTTTTAAGTACAGAGGTAAGTTTGTCTTGTATGCCACCTTCTCGATATTTTGCACCACCTCAAATGGTCCATCCCACCTTTAGATCATGGAGGTGGCCCTTTCAACATCTTAAACTACTTCGGGTCCATTCAGAGCAAAAATCAATTACCCATATTGAATTTGACCAACCTTCAACCCTTTGCATATTTCTTCATTCAGTTGGTTGTCTTAGTTAGGTGATACCAAGCCAAGTCCATGCTATATTTGAATTGTTTAATGTAGTTTGTTTCTTCCAAGTTCAAACCTCTATATCCACTTAGAAAGCTATGTGAGGCAAGGGGCTATTGACCCCTAACCAATAAAAAATGGCAAGAACTAGCTTGCACTTGACTTATGCATACTATAGCTATACTGAGCCACATCTAGCAAACTCATCCAGTTGGTTTGATTGACATGAATAAATTAACATAGTTAATCCTCCAAGATCAAGTTGATCCTCTCGGTCTACCCATCCATCTAAGAATGTTAACTCACCGACATCAATAACTTCATTCCAACCAACCAAAATATTTTTTCCCAAAAGTTAGACATGAATCTTTATGCTCAATAGTATCCTCCAATTCTTTAACATGTTTTTGAAAAAGAGTTTGATGGTGGCTTTAGTTGTATATGACAATCAGTACAACATAAAGATCACATAATTGGAGAATGGGTCCACTATCACCATGACACTTGAGAATCCATCCACCTCGGGTAGCTAGGTAATAAAATCCATGTTGATACTTGCCTAAGGATGCACTGGAATTAGGAGCGGCTCCAAGAGTCCACCTGCGAGCTGGGTTACCATCTTATCCCGCTAAAAAGTAATGCAGGAGCACACGTAGGTCTCAACATCCTCCCTCATATTAGGCCAATAAAAACCTCACTCCAACAAGGCTAGAGTTTTCTTCTATCCTAGATGACCCACCCAAAGTGAGTCATGATATTCAACCAATAATTCTTTATGGAGCTCTTTCCACTTTGGCACATAAACTTGATTATCAATGATGTATAAGAATCCATCTTGCAAGTAAAAGTGATGAGTATCACTTGATTTCACCTAGAGGACAATCTGATGGGCTTGCAAGTCATTTTCCAATACCTCTTTAATCTACTCTAGGATGTTCTCAATAATCCCTACTTGAGAGGTTCCGATTTTAGATGGTTCTTGGAATACATGGAGCTGAGTCTTGTGGGTCAGCGCATCAACTACCATATTGTGCCTTCCTAGATTATAGACTAAGTAAAAGTCAAAATTTGCAAGGCATTCCTGCCATCAAATCTACTTTGGAGCTAACTTGGCTTGAGTCTTGAAGTATGTTGAGATCACATTGTCAGTTTTGACTACAAAGTGAGTGCCCAATAAGTAATGTCGCTAGATCATTAAACAATGCACTATGACAATCATCTCTTTCTCATGATCTGAGTAGTTACGCTCTTTGTCATTCAACTTTTGTGACTCATAAGCCACAAGATACCCATTTTACATCAGCACCCCTCCAATAGAAAAATCTAAGGCATCAATTTGGACTTCAAAAGGTTCGCTGAACTTCAGTAAGACTGACACAAGTTCAACTCTTTCAATATCTTGAAGGATTCTTGCTACTTATTTCCCCACTTCTAACCTCTATCCTTCTTTAACAAATCTATCAAAGGGATGGTGATTTTGAAATAACCCGAGATGAATGTGTTGTAGTAGTTGGCCAGACCAAGGAACCGACACTTTGTGGACATTCCATAGTGGCTCCCATACTTGGATCACTCGGAGCTTCTCAGGGTCAGGCCTCAAGATCCATGGCCAATTATGTGGTCCAAGAATTTCACTTTAGTCTACACAAAGGAACACTTTTCCTTCTTAATGAACAAGGAATTTTTCCTCAACAACACAAGGACCTTGGACAAGTGCTTGTGGTGTTCTTCCAACAAGTTGTTGTAGACCAAAATGTCATCGAGTTAGATCATGATGCACCGGTCCAACAAGCTTCAAAAAATATCATTGATCAACGTGTTGAATGTCACAGGGGCATTAATAAGCCTAAAGGGCATCACCAAGAACCCGTAAGATTTGCATCTTGTTGTTATGACGATCTTTTCTTTATCACTGACAACAATCCTTATTTGGTAGTAGCCTTGGCATAAATCCCTTTGTAAAGAAATGAGCCTTGGCTAAGAAGTCAAAACTATCTGCAATCAAGGGCAATGAGCACTTATTCAAGTTATAATGAGCTCATTCAACGCCTTGTAATCCACACATAGGCACAAGGATCCATCATTCTTCCTTTGAAAGAGCATCAAGGAAACATAAAGAGATCTCAAAGGGTGAAGATAACATGCCTTAGTTAGTTCCACTTAGTTAGTTCCACTAACTTCTTCTTTAATTCTTACATCTTGGGTCCGGACAACCGATAGGGTGTGTGCGCAGGTGGATGTGCACCATGTTCAAGCTCAATGTAATAATCTACATGTATGAGAGGTACAAGCTTCTCAAGTAGCCTCTTAGGTAAAACATCTTTATACGCCTCAATGACATCCTTCACCGCATCAAGTTCAAAAGGCTTGGACTCACCTTTATCATCCCATTTGCCTAAAAGTACAACAACATAAAGATCATCAACATCGTTGCGAACAACACGACCAAGAATCAACGCGCTCAAGATGTTGGCATTATGATGCATTTTGTATACCAATGAAATGGTTGTCATTGTTGGCAACATCATCTTCTAACTCTCCATAGTCCATCGGTAAAGGAGTAAAGGGTAACTGGTGAAGAACAAGAGTCCTTATTCCTATCGGTAGTGAGTAGACCGATATATAGAGGTTAACCAGCTAAGAAGTGACTAGACCGGTATATAGGGGTTAACCAGCTAAGCCGTGAGTAGACTGGTATATAGGAGGTAACCGACTAAGCAGTGAGTAGACTAGTATACAAGAGGTAGCCAGTTAGGTAGAATTGGACCGATACATAGGTGAAAACCAATGATACAGGAGTCTCAACCGACAGGCTTAGAAACATCCAGATAACATCCAGTTGAACAAACAGTTTTCCCTTTTCAATCGGCGAGCTTATCAACATGAATAGATGTCTTGTTCGATATTCCCAAAATGATTTTTGGAGAGTAATTTGAGGCGCGATAACAAATTTTTGAATCTGATTTTTGGAGGGAAAGTTGGCACCAAAAATAAAGGCTAATTTATTCACATCTTTCATTTTGATTGTGTGTTGTCACTGTGAAAAAGATCTGTGTGAATGTAAATAGGGGGAGCAGAATAGAGTGCAACAGATAGAGGTATGAATCAGTGAAGCCAACATCGATCAGAAGAATAGAGCATGTAAAGTGGGTCTATGAGAAAGAGGTAGTGTCATCAGACAAATCGATCATCTTTGTTGCCTTCTAACAATTGCAGCATTGTAAATCCCTTAACAGGGTGAACCTTAATCGGTTCTTTATGTAAAATCTCTTAACTGAGTCACTTCAGATATGAAGTTGTAAAATCCTCTAGCAAGGTGAACTTTAATAGGTTCTAAGGTATTCTTAACCGGATACCAGTCACTTCTAACAGGGTGATGTTCTCAGAAAGAACTGGTTGTAAGCTCTTAACAGGGCACTCTTTTTCACTGTAGTAAAAGAGATTATGGGTTATCCCCACTGTGGTTTTCTCCCTCTAATAGAGGGTTTTCACATATAATTTCTAGTGTTATGTGATTCTTATTCGTGCATGCAAATATCTTTTCTTCGATGTTCTCTGCTTTCATGATTTATGCAATGTTTAAGTAAATTTGGAAGGATAGTTGCAAAATGGTCAGTTTTAATGTTTGAATTGTGTATAAAATGTTTTGACTAATTTACCCCCTCTCTAGGTCACCGGTTAATACTAACAATTGGTATCAGAGCCTTGGTCCTCTGAAGAAAAGCTTGACAACTTGAGGAAAAATATCATGGAGGAATACCGGTATTAGATGCAGATTGATGAAGCTAATGAAATTATTGCTCAGCTGAAAGAGAGTGAGAAAATCACTTGCTAAAAGAAAGGAACTAGCTCTACAACTAAATGAGAGTCAGGATATAATAGATCAACTCTTTGAACATAGTGGATCTGAAGAAGCAGAAGAAGCAGTCTCAAAACTGATGGAAAAGAACAAGAAGCTGAGTGAAGAAATCACATATCTAAAAAGAGAGCATGAAAGTCTGGCCTTGAGAATGACTGAAACACTAGAAGCCACCAGGATAGTAGATGAAAGAAAAAGAGATGCAGAAGAAGTTTTGTCAAAAGCTGAAAAAGCCAAAAGGTTTGCTAAAGAAGCCCTAAGAGAAAATGATGTAATCATCATTGAAAAATATGAATAAAACCGAATTCTCACTCAGGAGAATGAATACATACATGAGCATCTGCATGACAAAGCAGAGGAAAAGGAGAAGATGATGAAAGAGATTGAACAACTCAAAAATGAGTTGAAAGCTGCAAATGAGAGAAATGAAAAGCTAAGGAAATTTCATGAAAGCTCTGAGAAGATAGATGAACAATTGAAAGCTCAGAGGAGAACAAAGGACACAACCAGTCTTGGTTACTCCGGTACAGGTCCTATGGAAACTGGAGAATCATCTAAATCCAAAAGGATGAAGGATGATAAAAGGAACAATTCAGGAATGAAAGGTATGAAGTTTTCTAAATCTTCTTGCAATCATTGTGGTAAACCGGGTCATAAGTTTGATGTCTATATAAATCAACTGGTTAGTCAAAATAAGTCTTTCACCTTTGATGGTTATTGCTATAATTGTCATAATTATGGTCACACTACTTATAAGTGTAGATCTCAATCTAGCAGCATGCCTAATATAAGAAGCTTTAATGGATATTGCTTTACATGCAATAAATATGGACATAAAGTTGAAGAATGCATGTTCAAGTCAAATGTATCAAGGTCACCATTCAAACCAGTTAGACCTAATAAAAGGACTAATTAGTTCAATGCCACCTGTTCCACTTGTGGTAATTTTGGTCATGATGTAGTAAATTGCAGAATGAGAATGGGTCAAAGAAATAATGCACGACCATGGAGAACAACTGGTATGACATGTTTCAATTGCCATAAGATCGATTGCTTAGCTAGAGAATGTAGGAACCAATCCTATAACCGGTCTGAAGACAGGAACTAGTTTGGCAAAAAGAAAGGGCAAAATGACTTGAAAGGAAAGAAGACAATTGAAGAAGTGAGGAGTGAAATGAAAAAGACATGGATTAAGAAGGAAGAAAGCAAAGAAGGAGAGAATCATTTTGAAACCAAGTCATCATCCACCAATGATGACAGTTCCTCTTCAAACTAGGCATACTGATGCTCAGGGGGAGCACATATGGTAAGATCATTATTGAATCCCCTTGACTGATATGAGGTTATGTCTATCTGCATAGTTTAGATGCATAAAAGTTTGTTTAAATATCTTATTTGGTAAATATTTTGAGGATTAGTGTAAATGTTGTTTGTGTATTGGTATTGGTAACAAGCAACCGATAAAAAGTAAATTGGTTTACCTTAAGTTGTAAATGGTCAAAATTATACAAACTAGTTGTTGCATTGAAGCACCGATAAACCTTAATGGATAAATAAAGAAATGTCAATACATTTCATTTACCTTGCTTTCGTGTGAACATTCTTGAGCTCTTATGTGACCTAAGGTGATCAAAATATTGCTAGTGCTATTTGTACAAAGTGATCAAGCAACGTGATAGTGGTGATTGGTAACCTTAGAGGAGAAGGTATTCTAGGTATTCAAACCCTGTTTTGAATAATTTGTTTGAAGTTCATCATGGTAGCTTCTATATCGACTCCTGTGTTGGTTGAAGCAATTAAGGAACCACAACCTAAGTTTAAACTGCATCCTATGAAGGCTGGAGAGATCAACATGACCAGTGCCCTATCATCTGTGCCCTCTGGTGTGTTACTAATTGAAGATATTTGCTCCTTCATCCATTGCAAGCTTGAAGAACTTGGAGACAAATTTATTCTAAATGAATTCAAAGGGTTTTGTAATCATGATTTGTTGAAGGTAGAATAATTGCGTCTAAAGACCAAGGGTTTGTCAAATGCTGTTGATTTTCCCGATCAATTTCATGCGGATTGGGTTAGGTATGTATTAAGCAGAGTGCATTGTCAATTCCTATGGCTGGAAGTTGAAGCACCGATCAAGATCCCAAAGGATGCGATTCAAAGAGTAATAGGGTTTAGCACAACCGGTGAAGCACTAACCCTAAGAACAATATCATCCACTAAAGTCACCCAGTTGACTCAATCCCAATGTGACAAGACAGCAATGACAATCACTCATATTGAGGATGCAGAAGTGAGGTTTTCTTCTGCAATGCTGGGATATAGGGTCTATCAATCAAGCCACATGAACAGTGTGTCTAGCAGTGCTATACATGCAGCCTATCGAATCATCAAGGAGGATGCAACATATGATATTTGTGAGATGACCAAAAGTTAATTTATGGTGAACATGGAGCCAATTAAGGAGGACAATAAATAGTCATTCAAGTATGGCTCATTACTGGTATGTATATTCTTCTATGTGCAAAATTTCTTTCCCGATAAGGGAAATGTTGTATGGTCTGAGGATAAACCTATCATGGTTCAGATAGGTGAAATGATTAGGGATTTAGGTGATAAGTTTGGGGAAACAATGTGGGGATATTTTAAAGAATTCCAAATTAGAATGCACAAAAGAGAGAGAATCTCAACTGATATAGTTCAGAAGTACAAGGATAATATTTGTTTTCTCATTGACATCGATTGTTGCATCATTCAAGCGGTTCAACCTAGAACCTTTTGGGTACCTACTATGGGTTATGAGGTTGGGGCAGACATTACTAAAGTGTATGCAAACATGTTACTGTCTAAACCGGTAGACAAAAAAACAAAGAAATTTGGAACCTTTGAGGAGGCAAGCTCCAAAATAAAATAGGAACTTAAGGAGCCAATCATACAAAGGAGAGTAAGGAAAATGATTGATACCCTAGACAAAAAGTATGGAGGTGAAGTATCTGGTGCCACTGCTTCCACCAGTACTAGTGAACAAATAGGGGCCAAATCAAACAAAGGAAAAATAGGAGAAAAGAAGAAAATGTCAAAGGAAAAAACCAAGGGTACTGCATCCAGCAAGACAACAACATACACAAAAGAAAAGGACTCATAAACTCCTACATCTTCACCAGGTAAAGGTGGATTGGTAGGAGTGAGATATGCAAGAAAGAAAAAGAGTGAAGGGCTAGTTGACACAAAGGATAAAAAGAAGCCCAAGAAGGATGAAAATAAGGGTGATAGCACTGACACCCAATCTGATGTGGAAATAAAAGAAGTCTGAAGAAGTGGTAGAAATGTACTTGCAACTGTTGATGAATTGGTCCATGGGATCAAAGAGTTTGGAGGTCTATCTGGTGTTGGGAGAAAATATCCCCTCTGCAACAAGGAGGACAAAAGGAAAATTGAAGAAGTACTTATCTGGAACATGCATAAGAACTATATGGAATAGTTCCATCAGACTTGCAAAATCAAATTGAATGGAGATGGAAAACAACTTTAGCTATCGAGAAAGAGCACAAGATAAAAGCACTCATGGAAGTGCAACATGATCTTGATTATAATCAAGCATCTATATTGTCAAAAGCATGTGTTCAATGTTTTAGAATAAGGAACAGGATAGGGAGAGTGGCCATAGAAGATGTCCAAGGTGTGCATGATGAGGGTGTTGCCTTATGGAAAACAATCTTGAGCTAGCAAAAGGAATTTGAAGAAGAAATAGCAAAGGGAACAAAACAGGACAAAGGTGCAACTTCCCTTGACAAAGGGAAAGGTAAAGAAAAAGACTCTACTGAAGATTTTGATATTTTCCGAGTTGATGATATCATAGGTAATGTTGTGTCGTATATTCCTAATCTGACAAAGGATGTATAGCAACCGGTTGAACACAAATCAACTGTTGAAACTATTAATATTGGTGTTTTACCGGTAAAGGGAGCCGATAAAACTAAGCATCTTGATGAAGATGAAGTTATAGTTGAAGATATGCCTTATGAAGATACACCTCATAGAGCTTCGGTAACAGTAAATCCTACTGACAATGAACCCCTTTTGTTAGAAAAAGGTGCAAAGGAAGGAAATCCAAAGGTGATAAATTCATCAATACCACTTGTTGAAGAATTAGAGAAGAAGGAAACTGAGGATAAGGAAGAAAAACAAAAGGAAGCAGAAAAGAAGGAACATGAGATGAAGGAAACAGAGGAGAGAAAGGAATCAAAACAACACAAGAAGAAAGAGGATTCTTCATCTGGTCAACTTGAAGAAGGTAAGAAAACAGTGGTGGACACTCCTCCGGTAAAGAGGAAGTTAGACTTAGAAAAGGAGAGTGAAAAGAAGAAAGCTAAACTCACCACCACAACCAGCTCTAAGGTTAAGGTTGAAGAAATAGAGGAGGAAGAAGAGGAAGACTTTGTAATCGACATATAGAAGATGACCCCCAAACAATTAATGAAAGTTTTAGAAAAATTAAAACTTCAAGATGAAAAGGAAAAACTTAGAGCAAAGAAAAAGAAGACCAAAATTCTTAATACTGCAAAAAGCATTCTGTCTGATCTCATTACTGGCATTGTTGTTGATGACAATGCACCCATCATTGATCAGTTGGGCACTCTTGTCAAAGCAATCGGTTCAGAGGCAACTGATCTGGAGAAGGTTGCAGTTAGATAGTATTAAACAAAGAGGTGAAAAATTAATGGAACACATACTAGTTGGCAAAGTTGCTCTCTCCACTAGCACTGAAGAGGTCAAATCTATACTATAAGAAGTTGGCCAATTATTGTTCAAGTCATCAAGATTCACCGATTTAATCAAATATCTTGAAGATAAAAGAGCTCAGACCCAAAGGGAAATCCAAGATCTGATAGGTTCATTTGATCCTCTTACAAGCTTTGCAACGACATTTAGTGGCAAGGTCAAATAGTTAACTCATGAAATCAAAAAGTTAAAAGAGTAAGAGGATAAATGAGCTCTTAATATGTTAGATCTATAGTGCTACCTTGCATCGATCATCGATTTCATGCAAAGGAATGTCAAAGAAGCAGAAAGTCTCATAAGTGCACTTGATTGTAAGTCAATAGATGTGATGCAAAGGCCTACCCAAAATCCTAATGACAAGCCCAAACAAGGTTAGGCTAATGACCCCCTAACTACACACAAGGGTCCTGCAAGGAAGGACTCTACACCTTGGATGAAACTACACACACATTCACTAAGCTTAGGCCTACTCAAGATGAGTAAAATGCTTCAACTCCTCAAACATCCTTTACTGGTGACCCCTACTCCTTGGTATTTTGAAGTTGGCCAAAAAATGTCATCTAAGGACTCTTTCAAACACTAGTTTTGGTTTTGGGTACCAATTCCTTATACTTCCTTTGTAAACCTACCCCCTCAGCTTGTAGCCCTATTTGACGATAAAATGAATCTTATCTTCAAAATGCTCCACACACCCATACAAAAAAATTACCATTTCAAACACCCTTTTGGAAGTTGCACTGATCCCCGAAATGGTTTTGCTAGATTTGCAAATACAGGGTCTATCCCCTTTAGAGGCTAAGAGACCTAATAGGGACAATTAGCCCTATTTTCCAAAGCAACTACCTTTATCAGTACACAAAATTAAAAAAAAACTTTATGGGCATGTGGGAGATAGTTAGAAACCTCTAATTCCAGGGTTGGATGCCTAGAATCCACCTCTATGACAACTTATGATGACTATCCTAAATTGTGTCCTAGGTAGTCACATAGAGATGCCTACCTAATCTCGTTCCTTTCTCCACACAACAAAGTTTACCCTACAAAAAACCATGAAAAAACTAAAGTACAATGGCTTATATTTCATCCCTCCAAAGAAAGAGTCTTCTAATGGACTAGAGTGCAAGATGAGGCCATTTTTGTTCAAAACCCTCTCCAAACCCTCAATTTCTAGGTTACAGTCAAAAGAATGGGGGTTTCTCTCTACTCCGAAATAGTTAAGACCTCATACCTTGCAAAAAGAAATTTATTAAATCTCCCTATCTATTCCATGGATGGTGGGATCCAGATCAATCCGTACAGGCACGTACAACTCCTGCAAACTCAGTATTTCTGGGAAAACTATAGTATTTTGTGTATTATTGCTTCTCAAAATTCCAACTCCAATATCAAAAACCTTGGGAATCAAGCCCACAAGGCTTATACAACTATCCAACATTTTCCCACCAAATTTGGAGTAGGTTGGAGCCATTGAAAGGCTTCTCCCAACCTATTTACAAAAGGTTGCACTTTTGCACTCAAAAGTTGCATTTTTGCAATTGTGCACAAAAAGTTGTCATACTCTCTAAGGTTGGGATCCACATACATGGACCAAACAAACACACATAAAACATGTCTAAAACCTATCAAACACAAATCTAGACCACCTATTACCCCTTTTTACCACATTGTCGCAATTGGCTTCTCAAATTGCCTAATTGGTGACATGGGCTTACATGGTGGGGTTTATTGCATAAATGAAACACAAGACACACTAAGACACCCTAATTATCCTAGTATTTTTCCTTAGGGCCATGAATAGCTTGTTGATGAGGTGCTCCTGCACCATACTCCCTGGGAGAAGATATCTCAAGCCCACTTGAGATCAGAGTTTGTACATCTGCACCATGGTTAGATATTTGCTCACTTGTCATCCATGTTGGTATTTTGGTATGGTTTTGTCATTGATGTCAACACCTATTGAATACACCTACTTTAGAGATCCAACAACATTCACCGGCAAGCAGTAATCTGTGCAACAGTTACTGGTATATGATTCACTGGTACCTGGAATGACATGGAAGACACTTGGTAATGTCGAAGACATCATGTGGACAATTTATTTTGAAGTAATAATCATTGGTATATTCATATTTATATATTTCCTTTTACCGACAAATAGGTCCAGGTTATCTAGGGTTACATCGACATGTTTATCTTTTCCAGATCAGCATGGCACGCTATGGAGATGATTTATTATTGTTGTAAATGCATTAAGCTGACATGTTTAATCGGTTATTGCATCGGATATTATATTATTTGTAAAATGTTTTTATTGTAATATCTTGTAGAGCCGACCTACTAAAATTGGTCTTAGGGTATGGTATAAATGTAAGATCTTATTTGTAAGATCAAGTGTGGAATGTGAAAAAGATTTAAGTGAAGGTATATGCGAGATCAAGCAGAGGCATACACAAAGACATCATTTGAAGGTGAAGTTAGGTTTTTGTAGAAGCATATCAGCATTACACCGGTACTAAATCTAGCATATGAAGATGCTATTTTGTGCAGTACATTCTTATTGGATTTAACCATCCAACTGTAGTCAGTGTGACTCCCATTTGTGATTGAGCAGTGAGCTCTAGGCTGTTGGCCTTTCTGCATGTGTAGACCCTTTCTGTACACTTACTATCTATAGTAGTATCATCTGATCGTGGGTAAGGTTTCCCACCGTGGTTTTTCCCCTACAGGGTTTCCACGTACAAATATTGGTGTCATGTGTTGTGGATGACGTTATGTTTATGTTTCATGCATTAATCCTTACCGGTATAGCGATTTACTGTTAACACTGTCTACCAGCATACTTAACTGGTTTACCGACATTAAGCATTAAGTGGTTAATTAGTTTTGGTTTGAATTTATTAGAAAATTGATTCACCCCCCCCTCTCAGTTGTCTCTGGGACCTAACAATTGGTATCAGAGCTTAGTCCTCTTTTTGCAGAAGTTTAACAACTTGAGGAGATCCAATGTCTACTAATTATTTCAGGAAGGACAATCCTAAACTTGATGGAACCAACTATGGGATATGGAAGATCAGAATGGAGACACATCTGAATTGCATTGGTAAAGACATCTGGGAAGTTACTAAGAATGGTTATACTGCTACTGTAGTTGGTCAGACTGCTCCAACCACCTTAGCCAAAGATGAAGAAAATGATTGCAAAGGAAGAGAAGCACTCTTGAGCGCATTATCAGATCAACAAATCATGGGATTATCAGATAGGTCTACTACTAAAGCTATTTGGGATCATTTGGAAACACTGAATGAAAGAGATTCCACAGTCAAAATTGCAAAACTTGAAAGCTTCCGAGTCAAGTATGAACATCTGAAAATGGAAGAAGATGAAAGGATTTCTGCTTTTATGGAAAGAGTAAATGAAATTGTTTTGGGTATCAAATGTTGTGGAGGAACCTTGAGTGAGGATGAGATTGTTTCAAAAATCTTAAGAGGTTTGCCACCGGCATATAAAATGAAGGTTACTGCTATAAATGAGTTGAGAATAATGCCTAATACATCAGTAACTAGGGATACATTGATTGGAAAACTTTCAGCTTTTGAAATTGAGGAATTTGGTCCTGTTGCTACTATAAAGACTGATTTGGCCTTTAAAGCATCAACATCATCTACTCCATCATTTGACAAATCAGACTGGAGAGCCTTTTATGCAAGAGAACTTGAAGAAACCAGAAAGGAGAATGAAGAACTTGAAGCACTTTTTGCAAGGAAAATGCCAAAAAGTCCAATTGGAAGTAAGTATGAAGGTAAAGCACCCTTTAAATGTTTTAACTACAATAAGATTGGTCATATGGCTTCAAGATGCCCTGATAGACATGCTAGACTAAGAGAAGAAGCTAGAAGAACATACAAGCCTAATCTTGAATATCAGAGATACAGATTTAAGAAGAACAAAGATAAATCTTGTTACATTGCTGATGAAGGTGTGACTGATGATTCTGATGAGGATCCAATAGACAATGGATGGGTTTTTGTTGCTATAACAGAAGATCAATCGACACCTATTTCTCAACCGGTAGAAAAATCCCTAGCAACTAAAGTTGAATCAAAGGATGAATGGATTATTGACTCAGGATGCTCATATCGTATGACTGGAGACAAAGGTAAATTCTTGAACTTTCAAGAATACAATGGAGGTTTAGTAAGATTTGGAGATGACAAAGCCTGTTCAATCAAAGGTAAGGGTTCAATATCTCTTGATGGTAAACATAACACTAACAATGTCTACTATGTTGAAGGATTAAAGAATAATCTTTTAAGTGTTGGTCAATTAGTTGAGAAAGGTTTTCAGTTACAATTTAAAAATGGAAAATGCAAAATCATGAATAGAACTGGTTTGGAAATTGAAACCGGTAATCAGACTAGAGGTAATATCTTTCATTTGAATAACAGTGAAAAGGCATGCTTAATTGCACATATAGATGAAAGTTGGTTATGGCATAAAAGACTATGTCATGTAAATTTTGATTGTATGGTAAAAATCAGTACTTCTAAGGAAGTTAAAGAGATCTACCTAAAATTGTGAAACCTCAGAATACAATTTGCAAGGAATGTCAATTTGGGAAACAAGTTAGAGCTAGTGTCAAAAGTATTCCAGAAAAATCCAATAATGCTCTTGATTTAATTCACACTGATTTATGTGGTCCAGCTAGAACTAAAAGCTTACAAGGTGATAGATATTTCATGCTAATTATTGATGATTATTCTAGAATGTGTTGGGTTACTTTTCTCAGAGAAAAATCAGAAGCACATGGCAAGTTCAAACTATTCAAAGCAATGGTTGAAAATGAAATCGGTAAGAAAATCAAATGTTTAAGATCAGATCAAGGAGGAGAATTCACATCTAAGGACTTTAATACATTCTGTGAAGTGAATGGAATCAAAAGACAGTTATCAGCACCTCGGACACCACAGCAGAATGGAGTTGTTGAAAGGAAAAACATAACTATCTTGGATGCAACAAGAACTATGTTATCAGAAGAAAATCTACCACATGTGTACTTGAGAGAGGTAGTAAGCACTGCTGTCTATACATTCAACAAAGTTCACATCAAAGGTGAAACCGGTAAGACCCCTCATGAACTATGGTTTGGTAATATTCCTATTCTTAAGTATTTCATAATTTTTGGAAGTAAATGTTATATTAGAAAAGATGAGTATATTGGCAAATTTGATCCTAGAAGTGATGAAGGAATATTTCTTGGTTATTCATCTAAGAGCAAGGCATATAGATGTTTTAATAAAAGATTGCAGAAAATTGTTGAGAGTACAAATGTAAAGATTGATGAACAATTCAAAGGAACTTCAAGGTATATAAACTCTGAACCGGAAACAGAAGTTATGACAAATGAACCTACACTGAATCCACCGATACAGAATGAAGATCCAGTTACCCCGGTATCATCAGAGGATTCCACAGTAATTGAAGAACAACAACAAACTAAGACACCCTGATATGTAAGACTGAATCATTCTGAAGATCAGATAATTGGAAACAAATTTAAAGGAGTTATGACAAGAGGAAGATTGGCAAATGAAGAGGTATGTCTTATTTCTCAAATTGAACCATCATCTATCAATGAGGCATGTGAAGATAAATTTTGGATTAAAGCTATGGAAGAAGAATTAGGACAAATTGAGAAAAATAATACTTGGACGTTAGTTCCCCGGCCTAAAGATAAAAATGTAATTGGAACCAAATGGGTATTTAGAAACAAACTTAATGAAGATGGTAAGGTTGTCAGAAATAAAGCAAGACCAGTGTGTAAGGGATATTCTTAGAAAGAAGGAGTTGATTACAATGAAACCTTTGCACCGGTAGCCAGAATTGAGGTAGTTAGATTATTCTTGGCTTTTGCAGCTCACAAGGATTACAAAGTTTATCAAATGGATATTAAATGTGAATTTTTGAATGGAGATCTTGAAGAGGAAGTTTATATTGAACAACCCGATGGATTTTCTTTGACAGATGACAATGATATGGTTTGCAGGTTAAGAAAAGCTCTGTATGGATTGAAACAAGCCCCAAGAGCTTGGTATGCAAGATTGGATAAGTATCTTTTAAAGATTGATTTTACCAAAGGAAATGCAGATAGAAATTTATATTACAAAGTAACTAATGATGACATCTTAATTATTGAAGTATTTGTTGATGATATAATCTTTGGAGGAGAAGATGGATTATGTAAAGAATTTTCTCTTAAAATGCAACAAGAATTTGAAATGTCTATGATTGGAGAAATAAAATTCTTTTTAGGATTGCAGATTGTACAGAATGATAAAGGTATATTTTTGAGTCAACCTAAGTACTTGAAAGAACTACTTAAGAAATTTGGGATGGAGAACTCTAAACCGGTAAGCACACCTATGACTACAAATGACAAATTATCTCAAAAGGATGAATCTACACCTGTTAATCCAACTAGATACAAATCTATGATAGGAGGTCTACTATATTTGACACAAACCATGCTTGATATTATGAATGCAGTATGTATTGTTTCTAGATTTCAGAGTAATCTTAAGGAAAATCATGAATCAGCAGTGAAAAGGATTTTCCGGTACTTACAAGGCACAACAAATCTTGGATTATGGTATCCTAACGATGAAAATTTTGATCTATGTGCATATACAGATGCAAATTGGGCAGGAGATGTGGATGATAGAAAAAGCACCACTGGAGGAGCATTCTTTCTTGGAAAGAGATTAGTTTCTTGGTTGAGTAAGAAACAAAATTGTACATCTTTATCAATAGCAGAATCAGAATATGTTGCAACATCAACAAACTGTACATAGGTACTTCGGCTTAAGCAAATGTTGAAAGACATAAAGGTAAAATGCAAGGAACCTATTACTATATACTGTGATAACATTGCAGCAATTGATATATCTAAAAATTCAGTATTACATTCTAAAACAAAACATGTTTCTATCAAACTGAATTTTCTAAGGGAAAAGTTGAAGAAAAAGAGATAAAACTGGTTTATGTGAATACTAAAGAACAACTTGCAGATATTTTCACAAAACCTTTGCTTAAGGAAACTTTTGAGTATCTTAGAGATCAGCTTGGAGTCATACCACCATTGATAGAGACTTAGACAGTTGATGATTGTCATCAACCGACATAATTAAATGGAAAAATCTTTTATTCCAGTATTTGATGAGGAAGCTACTTCTCAGGGGGAGTAGTTGGTATATTGAATTGGTCGGTATTTTGTATGAACTTGACTTTTTGTGACTTTGGCATTTGATGTCAAAGGGGGAGAGATATCTATGGAAAAACATTATCTTTTTGGTAAGAAAAAGAGATTTTAGGGGAGAGATTTTGAAAAACACATTCAAGGAGAAATTGGTATGAAAGATTGGTATTGTTACTCCCAGGGGGAGAAATGGAGATTGTTGGTTTTTGTATTTGGCATTTCTGTTTTGGCACTGTGATGGTTTTTCCATCTTGTGTTGCCATCAATGCCAAAGGGGGAGATTGTTGGTATTTTGGTATGGTTTTGTCATTGATGTCAACACCTATTGAATACACCTACTTTGGAGATCCAACAACATTAACCGGCAAGCAGTAATCTGTGCAACAGTTACTAGTATATGATTCATCGACAGGATATATTGTTCACCGGTACCTGGAATGACATGGAAGACACTTGGTAATGTTGAAGACATCATGTGGACACTTTATTTTGAAGTAATAATCATTGGTATATTCATATTTGCATATTTGCTTTTACCGACAAATAGGTCCAGGTTATCTAGGGTTACACCGACAGGTTTATCTTTTCTAGATCAGCATGGCACGCTATGGAGATGATTTATTATTATTGTAAATGCATTAAGCAGACATGTTTAATTGGTTATTGCATCAGATATTATATTATTTGTAAAATGTTTTTATTGTAATATCTTGTAGAGCCAACCTACTAAAATTGGTCTTAGGGTATGGTATAAATGTAAGATCTTATTTGTAAGATCAAGTGTGGAATGCGAAAAAGATTTAAGTGAAGGTATATGCGAAATCAAGCAGAGGCATACACGAAGACATCATTTGAAGGTGAAGTTAGGTTTTTGTAGAAGTATATCAGCATTACATCGGTATTGAATCCAGCATATGAAGATGCTATTTTGTGCAGTACATTCTTATTGGATTTAACCATCCAACTGTAGTCAGTGTGACTCCCATTTGTGATTGAGCAGTGAGCTCTAGGCTATTGGCCTTTCTGCATGTGCAGACCCTTTTTGTACACTTACTATCTGCAGTAGTATCAATTGATTGTGGCTAAGATTTCCCACCGTGGTTTTTCCCCTTATAGGGTTTCCACGTACAAATATTGGTGTCATGTGTTGTGGATGACTTTATGTTTATGTTTCATGCATTAATCCTTACCGGTATAGCGATTTACTGTTAACACTGTCTACCGGCATACTTAATTGGTTTACTGGCATTAAGCATTAAGTGGTTAATTAGTTTTGGTTTGAATTTATTAGACAACTGATTCACCCCCCCCCTCTCAGTTGTCTCCGGGACCTAACAATCCAAACCGCCTCAGAGTCTAGTTTGTCCTACCAAGCCACCAAGTACTAAATGTACTCCTTGTTCCTTGTCTTCTTTGTGACTCTAGTGTCTAACACTTTGCTCAACTTAGGTGATTCCTGCCTTGGAATTTCATTGTCTGCTGCAACCTACATTGGTTCTTCTTCGTCATTTCCATCACCTTTAAAAAGTGTAAGATCACATATATTAACATAACGTCATAAATTGTACGCACTTGCTAAAGCAGTACAATTTCACACCTAGTTTAGCACCTGCCTTGGCGCATTTTGCATTTGCATTGCATTTCCCCTTTAGCACTTAATTAATCAAATTAATTAGGTCTAAGGTTCTATTTCATCATATTCCACATCATAAAGTTGGGCCCTTTCATTAAAGTGTGCCCCTTTCATTTTATTCCTCCAATACATCATTTAATCAAAAACCCTAATTAGGTCCTATTTTGAACTTGGGGGCTTGATTTCGGGGGTCAAAACATCTCAAAATCACCTGTAACTTCGGGATTCTCTCTAAAATCATCATATCCAACGGCCCTGAAAATTTGGTGAAAAGTTGCCGGGACCACGACGCCTGGAGTGTACACGGTCCCGGACATTTTTCCCGAAATTTTAGGAGCGCGATTCAATCATAAAATAAAGCTTAACCCCAAGAGATTGGTGAGAGATTCAATCTCTAGGTCGGCCAAAAGTTGAAATTAAGACCTAGGGTTTCATATATAAGAGCTCTTTTTCTTCATTTGAAAGGATCCAAATTTTGTTTTCAGGAACCTTCTATGTAGCGAAAGAGCAGATCTTTGAAGACTTGAACAACATTCAACATCCATCCATCAAGCATCCATCAATTTCATTCATCCATTTAGGGCTTTGAAGGCATTGAAGAGCAATAAGGGATCACCAACTGAAGATTGGCTTGTACCCCTCCCTTGGGGTTGGGTATGATTTCATGTTGTTTTCATGTCTTTGTATAAGCTTCATTACATCATTTGTATTCATGCTTTAGATCACTTTGCATCTTGATTTGGAGCATTTACATTATCATTTACAAGCAATTAGGGTTTACTTTCTAGGTTGCTCTAGTTTGCTTGCTTGCATTTTAGGATCTTGCACACACACAAGGTCTGCACACACACTACTTTTACAATACAACTTGGCTATTCGTGGAGGTGGAAATCACCAAAGCGGGGGTTTGACTAAGGCAAAACCCTATATAGCCGCCCACCATACTTTTCAGATATAAGTGCAGGTTTCGGGATTCGGATGACGCCGCAAGTTGCAGATCCAACGGAAGTGGACCGAGACAGAACTTCACACCGAATTTCAGAGCAAAAGACCAGGACAGGGGCATGGGGCACCCTGGTCCTACCAGGATAGGGGTGCTAGGCGCCCTGGTCCCTAGGACAGGGGCACTGGGCACCTTGGTCCTTCTGACAGATAGCATTTCCGACAGTTTTCCAGGTTGTAAAACAGCAGTTTCAGATGCAGTTTCAGGAGCAGAATCAGGACAGTGGCGCCCACGCCCCCGTCCCAAACATTTTCACTTAGATTTTAATTCCAGGTATGCATCTACATTCTTGTCTTGTCCTTGTTTTTACAGCTTTCCATTATTTAAGTTCAATTCTGCAATCTTGTTATTAATTCATACTTGCATTTTGGGGTTAGGAATTGAACTTGCATAACTTTACCTTTCAATTACAACAAAGGAATATAAATCCTAATAGGTAGCCTGTGGCTCTCTCTTTCACCAAAAAGAAGTAGCCAATTGTGTGATACCTCTAGGCTCTTTCGTATTCCATAATGTGTGTCAAAAGGTAGGATTAGGGCATGTTAACCTAGTCTCGCTTTTTCCCCTACACATTTTGGTGAACCCGACGTGAACCCTGATTATTGCTTTCTCTTGCATTGCATTTGTTTGATCTAGATCTAGATTTAGTGTGCTTCATTTAAGTTTCATTTTCATTAAAAAAAAAAAAAAAGAAAAAAAAAGAGTGTGTTTCTTTGTTTCTTTGCATTGCGTGTCTAAGTTTTATTGCAACTTTTATTTCAAAATGTCAGATTTTTATTTGCAAGATGTTCATATTTATGATGATGTATGCAATTATGTCGATTATGAGTATAGCCCAGATGAATTATATGAAGCTTTAGATGAGTTTTTGAAACCTAAAGATGCCAAACCTTCATTTTACCAAAAACTCATAAACCTTGTTACTATGCCATTTTGTTGTGATGAGAAAGATAAGTCGAATGATTCCTCTCAAGGGTACATTCCTATCAACTCTTCCACTAAATCTAGTAACATGGTTGTTTTCAATGATCCCCTCTATGAAGAGATGTCTCCTTTTGAATCAAAAGATAAACCTTTTAATAGATATGATCATGCTTTGTTGGATGATGCTCTTGATGACTTTGAGGCTTTATCGAAACCTTTAAACAAGAACAAAACTTCTAAATTAGTTAACATGATAAACCTAAAAGAGCATAATAAGCCTCTCCTTACTGTCCAAGGAGGGTATGGTCATGATTCCTTTCTTACTCCGAATAAACCTATCATCACTGTGCAAGGAAGAAAACCCATGAATCCTTATAGCTATGCCAAGCAATTAACTAGAGAGAGTTATCATGCAGTTGCCCATACTTATCATACTAGAAATAATAGGCAGCCTAATCCTCCTCCTGTTACTCCAGTTTCTCTTCCTAATCCTCAACCAATTCTTCCGCAAGCTCCACGTATTTCACAAGTTCTTGGTAAGGAATATGATCTCATAGAACAACTTAAGGTTACCCTTGCTAAGATATCCCTTTGGGATTTGATCCAAACTTCTTCCGCTCATCATGGAATGTTACAAGATGCCTTGAAAGATTTGAATGTTCCTCCATCGAATACATCTAGTAATATAGTGTCTTTGGTTAACTCTGTGATGAATCCTAAAGCTCATATTGTGTTTACTCAAGATGAGTTGCCTACTAGTTAAATTCAACATCAATATGATCCCTTGATGATTGTGGTTATCATAAATGATACTGCTATAAGACGAACACTAGTAGATAATGGCTCTGGTCTTAATGTGTGTAGCATTAACCTGTTGCATAAGATGAATGTGGACACATCTCTTATTGAGCTTGACTCTCGTCCCATTCGAGGCTTTGATAATGTGGCTAAGTCTTCACTAGGTACTATCACCTTACCCATCATAGTGGGGCCTGTTACTTTGCCTACTCCTATCCATGTTACGTCGGGAAATCTAACATACAACTTGTTATTAGGGAGACCTTGGATTCACAGTATGCAAGCTGTCCCCTCTACATTGCATAGACAAGTAAAATTCATTTATAACAATAAGACATATACCTTGATAGGTGATACTAATCTTCAAGCTTGTTTGCAAACATCTAAGCCTTTCTCTTCTAGTGATGACTCTTTAAACAAGATACCTATGGATGAATCCTCACACTCTGATGATCAAAATTCTTTGGATGAGTCTAAACCTCCTGAAGAAGATCCTTCTCGACTTGAATCTACGCATGAGAAGGCCTTTGATCTTGAGAAGGTTCTCGTAGAAGACGATTGGGGATCTCTTGATTTCAATCCCACCTTTGTAGGTGAATATAGGGTTCCTCCTAGAGAGCTTAAAGTTGAAAAGAAGGAAGAAGCTAAAAATCAATCAACATTACTTGAGCCTATGAGCAATAATTTTGTGGCAGCTTCTCAAACTTCTTCTCCTCACACCTCTAATTCTGAAGAGTTTGATTCTTTGTCTCATGAAAAACCACCTTCTCTTTCTGAAATGGCTGATCATTATGGTCGTGGTTTTCATATTTTATCTAAGCATGGGTATCATGGAAATGGTTGTGGCACTCATGAACAAGGGATAAAGGTTCCTCTAGAGAATAATCTTTATGATTATGCCTTTGGACTTGGTTATGATCCCTGCAAGCGCACTAAAGCTTCTAAAAGACCATGCATTAGTGTTAATGTTATTTCTACATCTCTACCAATGAGACACCCTAAGTATATTGATGGGGATCCTTCGTGTGCCTGTGCTTTGGATGTTTTTCCTACTGATGACGCTTTAGCTGAATTTTTAGGAGCCTATGATACTCTTCCTCGTTATCATCACAATAGGGGATTTCCTTATTGTTTGAACACTGAAGCTTATTTTGGAAAAGAGATTGATAATGATGAGATTGTGGAAGAATTCTCTCAGTTAAAGGATACTCCTCAACAAATTAATCTTCTTATAAGTGAGACCATTGATGTTAAGATGGATCCTGGCAATGAAGAAAAAGTTATTAAAATTGGAAAATGTCTGGACGAAGAAGAACGAAAACAATATGCAGATTTATTGCGTGAATTCCCTGAGATCTTTGCTTGGACATATGCTGACATGCCTGGTATAGATCCTAAGATTGTCACTCATAATATTGTCTTAGTTCCTGATGCTAAGCCTGTGAAACAAAAGATTCGAAAAATGAATCCTAAGGTAGCCTTGCTTGTTAAGGCTGAGATTGAAAAATTATTGGAGGCTGGATTTATCCGCCCTATTGATTATTCCCCATGGATTTCAAATATTATCGCTGTGGCTAAATCAGATAATAAAATGAGAATGTGTATCGACTTTCAAGATTTAAACAAGGCTTCTTTGAAAGATGATTTCCCTCTCCCAAACATTAACATGATAGTTGATTCTACAACAGGACATGCTTTGTTATCCTTCATGGATGGTTTTTCAGGATACAATCAAATCTTCATTAATCCTCAAGATCAATTCAAAACTGCTTTCACCACTCCTTGGGGTACATTCTGTTGGGTGATGATGTCTTTTGGGCTTAAAAACGCCGACACAACTTATCAACGAGCGATGACCCTTATCTTTCATGATTACATGCATAAGATTTTAGAAGATTATGTTGATGATATTTTAGCCAAATCCATTCTCTGTATAGATCATATTAAGATCCTTTGTCAAATCTTTGAAAGAATTCATAAATATCACATGCGCTTGAATCCCCAAAAATGTGTTTTTGGTGTGGATAGTGGAAAACTATTAGGATTCATAGTTTCGGATCGTGGGATTGAGGTGGACACTAATAAAATAGATGCTATTGTCAACATGCCACCTCCTAGAAATGTGTCTCAACTCAAAAGCTTACAAAGAAAGATTCAAGCTATTCGTAGGTTTGTATCTCAACTTGCGGATCGTACTTTTCCTTTTACTCAACTTCTCAAAAAGAATATCACTTTTCAATGGAACGAAGATTGTCAGCAAGCATTTGAAGATTTAAAAGTATATTTGGCTAGTCCTCCTATCCTTCAACCTGCCGAACCTTCTAAACCCTTTCTTCTTTATACAACTGCTTCCTCTCATGCTCTCACAACATTATTGGCACAGCATGATAAAGATGGTAAGGAGTGTCCGGTTTATTATATAAGTCATACCTTACTCGATTATGAGACTTGATATTCTACGATAGAAAGACAATGCTTGGCCTTAGTGTTTGCGACTCAGAAATTGAGACATTTCTTTTAAATTCAGAAGTCCACGTCATGGTAAAGTTTGATCCTTTGAAGCATCTTTTCTCTAAAACTGATTTATCAGGACGCCTAGCTAAGTGGGTTATGATGTTAACTGAATTTGACCTTAAATTTGTTTCACAAAGAGCAATTAAAGGGCAAGCATTGACCGATCACTTAGTTGAGGCCCCTTCACCTTTCTCTTTCCCTAACCCTGAGTCTTTTCTTGATGATTTCATTCTTTTTACAGAGAAAGATGAAACTTGGGAATTGTACTTTGATGGCTCTAAATGTCGTACGGGATCGGGGGTAGGTGTTGTTTTGATTTCTCCTACAAAGAAATCCATTCCCTTATCTTATCGTCTCAATTTCCTATGTACCAATAACATTGCTGAGTATGAGGCTCTTATAGCAGGAATAAAGGCAGCCTTGGCTTTGAATGTAAAACACATACATATTTATGGAGATTCTCAATTGATTATAAGACAAGTAACAAGACTGTATCAAGCAAAACAAGATAAATTATCACAATATAAAGACCTTGCTATCTCTTTGTTACAAAAAATTGATTCATATACCCTGGAACCTGTTCCTCGAAAAGATAATTGACATGCGGATGCAATGGCATGTGTGGCTTCTCTTGTATCTTTAGAGGACCCTGTGGTTGATCTTAAATTTGTTATTCACAACCTTATTTCTCCAGCTATTGTAGATGATTCTAGCTTGGTGACATGTTGTGACTTTATAGACTCAGATGAATGGTACTTGCATATCGTAAGATACTTGATCGATGGTACCTTTCCTGATTCCACCAATAGGAACACTAGGGCTAGAATTCGCAAGCTGTCCGCTAGATATATCATTCTTTCTAATGTTCTTTACCAAAGGGGTTATAACGGTCTTCTCCTTCGCTGTCTTAACAAATCAGAAATCCCTATTGCTCTTGAAGAGGCACATTCTGGTACCTGTGGGGGGCATTTTGGAGGCAAATCCTTGGTTCAAAGGTTGCTTTGTATGGGATATTATTGGCAAACTATGCAGAAGGATTCTTTTTCATTTGTTAAGAAATGTCATCAATGTCAACAACACAATAATCTGATTCATGCTCCCACCCAAGAACTTCGTTCTCATGTAGCTTCTTGGCCTTTCTCTGCATGGGGGTTGGATCTCATCAGTAAAATCTCTCCTCCTTCATCTCAAGGACATACTTTCATTATAACCGCAACAGATTACTTTACAAAGTGGGTAGAAGCTGTTCCCCTTCGCTCTACTATTGCTGAAGTGATTTGTCGATTTCTTCTAGAAAACATTATTTCTCGATTCGAGATACCTTCCACTATAATCTTTGATAATGGGACATCATTTAAGAACAAGGACGTGAAGAAATTCCTTGAGAAATATCATATCAAACATCGATTTTCTACACCATACTATCCTCAATCAAATGGTCAAGCCGAATCATCCAATAAGATAATTGAACAAATTCTTTGCAAAACCGTGAATAAGCATGGTAAGGATTGGAGTACTCAGCTAATTTATGCTCTTTGGGCTTACCGAACGAGTGTACGAATTGCTACAGGAACCACCCCTTATAATCTTGTTTATGGTGCTGATGCTATTATGCCTTTAGAGTTAGAGATTCCATCACTTAGAGTTTCTCTCAAAGGTATAGTAGATGATGACTCTTATAGAGAACAAAGACTTCAACAGCTTGAGATGCTTGATGAACAGCGTATAAATGCTCTTGAGCATATTCAAGCATATCACAAAACTCTACAACGAAGCTATAATGATAAAGTTATTCAACGTTCCTTCTCAGTGGGTGACTTAGTTCTCTATGAGAATCAGCGCAATGTGAATGCCTTACCTAAAGAAAAAGGAAAATTTAGTCCTAATTGGCTTGGACCGTATATTGTTATTGAAGATTATGGATCAGGTGCTTACAAAATAGCGGATGTAGATGGTACGCCTCTTAAAGAACCTATAAATGCTATGCACTTGCGTAGATACTATGCTTAATTCCTCATTCCTTATCTTTCATTTCATCTATCTTCTTTTTACTTCTTCAAAATTGGGTAATATGTTAGCATACCTTTGTTAGAGCAAATAGAATTAAATGATGTTTTGTTTAATCTATATTGCTTTGTTCCTGACAACCGTGTTTCTTTACTTTATGGTTTGTCTTGAATTCATTTATGTAAATTGCAAAAGATTTACATTTCCATTATGTTGGCATATTATACAATGTCTTTATGTGTTAAGTAGAATTGTATCCTGTTGTGTTTAAATTAAATCACATTAGTTATATGATTCTTAGGCTTAACACATATTTCTTCTTTATCATCAATGTAGTACTTGATTAAATATGTTAATTAAGTCACACATGTATCAATTTAATCATGGAGCATTGAAAAATCAATCACATGGAAATTAGATTCAAAACATACATGTACATCTATCAAATGTATTAACTTTAATCAAAATATACATTTTTTTAGGCATTAAAGATAACACATTTGAGACAAAGAGAAGCATGTATATATATATATGTGGATCATGTTTTCATACACAAAAGTAGGTCACTATACATCCAAAATGTGACCTATCCTACATCATGAGATCATCTCCTATCCCTAGGGTTGGTGGCTGGAGAGTGACGACTAGATGCTCCCTCCTGATCCGGCTGTGCAGGTGGACCCATAGGTGTATAGCGTGATATAGACCGTGAATGGCTCCGAGAGGAACTCCTACGATCCCTATCCATAAGGATCACGTGATACGAGGTAGCCTTGGCCTGAGCTGCTGCTAGATCACGTTGTGCTCGCTGAAGGTTCTCTGATAGAACTCTCTCTCTCTCCCTCCATATCTCCACCTATACTCGAAATGGGGAAAACAGGTCATCATGCCGACTCGCGTTCCCTTGAGGCCTATAGGCAACCTGTGAGGAACTAGGGATCTGTGTCGTCATGGAGATATCTGTCACTGCTTGCTGGATCAAGGAATGCCACTCCTGCACATTAGCTGTAGCAGTAGAACAGATTCTATATTAGTACCATTCTATATCATCAAAACATTAAATCAATCAATATAAACCTACTATACCTGGATCTGCCTCGTGCCAGTAGGGATCGTGATATAGTAGCATCTGTGACTGGGAACTACTAGGCTCCCCACGCTCGGATGATCTGTGCATGATGGGTACAGGTCTCCGTATCGCCTCGTGTTCCCCCTTTTGGGGAATAAGAGGAGGATCCAAGGCTATGGTATCATCTTCTGAATGGTGGGGAGCTGCATCTGACTCCTCCTCCTCATCTCTATCCTCCTCCTCCTCATCATCCTCGTTCTCTTCATCATCATCTCTATCTATGTCATCCTCCTCTCCTTCCTCCTCCTCCCCGGCACTGGGCTGATCTCCTATGGGCGGATCAAGATCTCCTGCCTCCTCATGACCCTCTCCCTCCTCTGGCTCCTCCGATCTGGACCCCTGATCCTCATCTCGGTCTCCATGTCTCCATGGACCTGGATGGCCTGTTGGGTGATCTGGTGGAAAGATAGGCCCTGCGTATGTCCTCTCAAACCATGAGAGATACCTGCGCTATGCCCCGGGATCTGCAGCGTAATCAGTGACCATATCCTGATTGGACCCCTCTATATCTGTGGTCTCGATATCATCTATCTTAGGTCTCGCTACTGCTCTGGGTCTGGGAAGGACTCGTGAGTGTCGAGTGTAGATGGGTACATCGGCTGAAACACACTGCTCTAGCCCAAACTGCCTCCATACTCGGTCAAAGTAGAATGGGACTATGATATGTGGGTATCGTCCTCTCAGTAGGCGGTTCCTCTGTAAGCATGCTAGCTGCCTCTCCATTCCATCCCATCTGTGCATCCGCAGGTATGGTCTCCATACTGTCACCTCAGCTGTTAATCTATTGAATGTCACTCTCCAATATAATAGATCCCCAAATCTCCACTCGCTGGTAAGTGGATAAGCAAACACCCTAGGCCACTCGCTAGCCACACTCATCGGATAACCGACGGGCCTAGTGCATGTAAAGTGCTCAAATATCCATACCTGCAGAAGTGTGCATGTCATCAAGCTGCAACCCTGTCCAAAAACATACTCCTTGAGGTCATGATAGAGATGTGCAAGCATACTCTGACCCCAGGCGTATACTCTCCTATGTCTCTCCATAGCCCTGATGCACCATGTGAGACCCCCATGCATGTGTGTACCTCACCCATTAGGGCAGACGGCTAGTGCAATGATGGCAATCATAAGACGTCTCATGAGGGGCACCTCTCCTGTAGGATGTAAGAGCCAACTGACCATGATGCGACCTCTCATCTCACTTGGCATGACTCTCCCTATGCAGTATACCTTCTCCCTCTGATGGTCCTCCGCTGACCGATCGGTCGCGTATGTCACGGTAGCTCCTCTGATAGGTAGGCGAAGTATGCGGTACACATCCTCAAGTGTGATCGTCATCTCTCCTACTGGGAGTTGGAATGTACATGCGTCAGGATCCCATCGCTCCATAAGTGCCATCAGCATCGCAGGATGGAATCGAATGGCCGACATAAGAATCATATACCACAAACCTACTATAGATAATGTATCTCTCTCTGCCTGAGTCAGCTGGGGAATCTGATCTCGCAAACCACAAAGAATCTGTCCTGCCGTGTGCTCTCTCATTTATGGGAGACCCTGCAATACAAAAACATCAGTGTAATTAGTACCGAATCATCAAAATCATCTACGTGAAAAAAGAAAACTGTTGAACATCGAAAGCTAACCCTTGCCAAGTCCTGATTGGGACCATGGCGCCCTGAAAGGACCATGGTGCCCTGAGAGGACCATGGCGCTCTTTAGGGACCATGGCACCCTGAGAGGACCATGGTGCCCTGAAAGGACCATGGCGCCCTGGGTGGGACCCAGGGTCAGATTCCAGGGCCCGCATTCGATCACAAAAACTCAAAGTCAACAGAAATGCAGAAAGTCAAAGTCAAAGTTCAGTCAACTCACCTCGTCCAGTGGCTCATCGTTGATCACGACCTGTCGCATGATCTCCATCCTTGTGGGATGCTTCGGTCATCGTGAAGGCATGATGATGGCTATGTGGGCTCCGCTGTAATGAACAATACTCAAAAATCAACAAAGTGACAAATGCAATAGTCACTTTCAAGGTATATATTTTCATTTTGGTTTCAAAACCCTAATTTTCCTCAATCACTCATTTCATCATAACTTGAGTTTGGGAGATGCGATTTCCGAACTGTTTGTTGCGTAGGAATTGTATTTTCGTTCCCTTACTTCCTGGATGTTCCAAAATGTGCTCTGATGAAGCCTCTTTAGTGAACATCTCTCATCAATAATCTCTCACACAATTTGTCGTAAGTAAACATGCTATCCTATTTCACCTCCCTAATAAGAAAGCCGAAACAGGGGGGCATATAGCTACTCACAAATTTCATCACCTTCCTTAGTAAGCATTAGGTGATTTTGTGATCTAACGTGTGTTTTGTAGGGTGCGGTTCCTAACTGTGTACTGCAGATACCGCTGGGGGCTTCGTTCGACGGACTTATGGATATATCCTTTTTCAAATAATGTTTACTTTCCTGTACTTTAGCTTGCATATGCACGTAGTACTCATATGACCGCTAAAGTGGGGGCTAAATGTAATGTCATAAATTGTATGCACTTGCTAAAGCAGTACAATTTCACACCTAGTTTAGCACCCGCCTTGGCGCATTTTGCATTTGCATTGCATTTACCCTTTAGCACTTAATTAATCAAATTAATTAGGTCTAAGGTTCTATTTCATCATATTCCACATCATAAAGTTGGGCCCTTTCATTAAAGTGTGCCCCTTTCATTTTATTCCTCCAATACATCATTTAATCAAAAACCCTAATTAGGTCCTATTTTGAACTTGGGGGCTTGATTTCGGGGGTCAAAACATCTCGAAATCACCTGTAACTTTGGGATTCTCTCTAAAATCATCATATTCGACGGCCCTAAAAATTTGGTGAAAAGTTGCCGGGACCATGGCGCCCGGAGTGCACACGGTCCCGGGCATTTTTCTCAAAATTTTAGGAGCGCGATCCAATCATAAAATAAAGCTTAACCCCAAGAGATTGGCGGGAGATTCAATCTCTAGGTCGGCCAAAAGTTGAAATTAAGACCTAGGGTTTCATATATAAGAGCTCTCTTTCTTCATTTGAAAGGATCCAAATTTTGTTTTCAGGAACCTTCTATGCAGCGAAAGAGAAGATCTTTGAAGACTTGAACAACATTCAACATCCATCCATCAAGCATCCATCAATTTCATTCATCCATTTAGGGCTTTGAAGGCATTGAAGAGCAATAAGGGATCACTGACTGAAGATTGGCTTGTACCCCTCCCTTGGGGTTGGGTATGATTTCATGTTGTTTTCATGTCTTTGCATAAGCTTCATTACATCATTTGTATTCATGCTTTAGATCACTTTGCATCTTGATTTGGAGCATTTACATTATCATTTACAAGCAATTAGGGTTTACTTTCTAGGTTGCTCTAGTTTGCTTGCTTGCATTTTAGGATCTTGCACACACACAAGGTCTGCACACACACTACTTTTACAATACAACTTGGCTATTCGTGGAGGTGGAAATCACCAAAGCGGGGGTTTGACTAAGGCAAAACCCTATATAGCCGCCCACCATACTTTTCAGATATAAGTGCAGGTTTCGGGATTCGGACAACGCCGCAAGTTGCAGATCCAACGGAAGCGGACCGAGACAGAACTTCACACCGAATTTCAGAGCAAAAGACCAGGATAGGGGCGTGGGGCGCCCTGGTCCTGCCAGGACAGGGGCACTAGGCGCCCTGGTCCCTGGGATAGGGGCGCTGGGCACCCTGGTCCTTCTGACAGACAACATTTCTGACAGTTTTCCAGGTTGTAAAATAGCAGTTTCAGGTGCAGTTTCAGGAGCAGAATCAGGACAGTAGCGCCCGCGCCCCCGTCCCAAACATTTTCACTCAGATTTTAACTTCGGGTACGCATCTACATTCTTGTCTTGTCCTTGTGTTTACAACTTTCCATTGTTTAAGTTCAATTCTGCAATCTTGTTATTAATTCATACTTGCATTTTGGGGTTAGGAATTGAACTTGCATAACTTTACCTTTCAATTACAACAAAGGAATAGAAATCCTAATAGGTAGCCCGTGGCTCTCTCTTTCACCAAAAAGAAGTAGCCAATTGTGTGATACCTCTAGGCTCTTTCGTATTCCATAATGTGTGTCAAAAGGTAGGATTAGGGCATGTTAACCCAGTCTCGCTTTTTCCCCTACACAATTAAAAATGGGTGATAATCCAAGATCAGGAGGAAGTTGGATCTCATAGGCATTTTATCCACACTTTTTCAATATCTGACATGGTCCAATCTTCCTCTACATGAGCTTGGTGTATTTGCCTTTTAAGAGTCTCTCCTTCTTCAAATGTACCCATATCAAATCCGCAACATTAAACTGTACATCTCTCTTCTTCTTATTAGCATGAGCCTTATACTTCACTGCAGATTATTGGAGATGAGACTTGGCTTGGTCATGCACCTCTTTGATGGCTGATGCAAAAGCTTCACCATCTGCACTATTGGCTTCTTCTTTGGGTAAATCTCTTAACTCCAACACTCCCCTTGGGTGGATGCCATATACAATCTGGAAAGGAGATTTACCGGTACTCCTATTTATGGTGTCATTGTAAGAGAAATCTGCCTGTGACAAAATGTTATCCCACTTCTCACCATGTTGCCTTGTCAAACACCTTAATAGGTTTCCCAATGACCTATTGACAACTTTAGTTTGCCCATCCATTTGAGGATGGTAGGCTGATGAGAAAGTGAGGTTAGTCCCCAATTTCTTCCAAAGAGTCCTCCAAAGTGACCTATGAACTTCACATCTCTATTTGAAACAATGTTTAGGGGCAATCCATGTATCCAAATTATCTCTTTGAAGAATAGGTCCGCAACATATGATGCATCACAAGAAGTCTTACATGGCAAGAAATGAGCCATTTTACTAAACATGTCCACCACTACAAAAACACTATCAAATCCTCTCCTTGTCCTAGGCAGACCCAACACAAAGTCCATACTTATGCTCTCCCATGGCCTAGAATGAATGGGTAAGGGCTGATACAAACCTGCATTTGTAGATTTCCCCTTGGCTTTCTGACATATAACACATGTTTCCACAAATTTTCTTACATCTTCCTGCAATTTAGGCCAGAAATAATGTCTCTTCACAAGGTCTAGGGTCTTGTCAAGGCCAAAATGACCTGTCATAGATCCACAATGCTTCTCCCTAATAATATTCAACCTCATGGAACACTTAGGAATACACAACTGCACTCCTTTGAACAACAATGCATCTTGTATTAGAATCTCATAAAACTCAATATGATACCGGTCACCAAAAGTTTCACATACCTTGTAGATCTCTCCAAAGTCTTCATCAGAAACATACATACTCTTCAAGGAATCAATGCCAACACTTTCCATCTTAATTTGGTTGACAATTAAGACCCTCCTGCTCAAAGCATTCACCACTTTGTTCTTGACTCCCTTCTTTTGTTTGAGGGTAAATGTGAAGGCTTGCAGGGTCTCTACCCACTTCATATGCTGGTGGTTTAGCTTCTCTTGGCTATTTATGAAACTGAGTACCTAATTATTAGTAAATACATAAACTCTTTAGGCAATAAATAGTGCCTCCACTTCTTCAAAGACTGTACTAGAGCATACATCTCCAAGTCATAAGATGAGTATCTTTTCTTAGCATCATTTAGCTTTTCACTGAAAAAAGCAACAGGCCTTCCTTCTTGATTGAGCACTTCTCCAATAGCCATGTGGCTTGCATCATGTTCCACCTGAAATATCTTATTGAAGTCTGGTAAGGCAAGGACTATTTGTTTTGCAACCTTCTTCTTCAATGTCTCAAATGAATCATCTACCTCTTTGGTCCAACTGAACCTGTACTTTTGTCCTCCCTTTATGGTGTCAAGAATGGGTGCACAAACATGACTAAATCCTCTTATGAACTTCCTATAAAAAGTTGCTAACCCATGGAAACTTCAGACATCATTCATAGTTCTAGGTGTAGGCCAAGACAGTATAGCACTTACCTTCTCTTGGTCCATTTTCAACTCACCTTGTGAGATTACAAAACCCAAATAGATGATCTCCTCTTGCATGAACAAACTATTAGATATGTTGTCCTCAATTTCAGTTTGGCCAAAATCGTGAGGCAACCCTATGAAACTGGTCTGTTTTGTACCTTATGGTCTCCAAGAGAGCTTAATCGACTTGGTCGGTTAGTTCGTTTTGTTCTTCGCTTTTCATTTTTATTGTTTTCTTTGCTTTTTTGAATTGCAGTTTAACTTGCAGTTCGGACTTTAAAGTCCGAACTGCAGGGGTCTTTGTAAATCAAATACACTTCAGACTTTAAAGTCCGAAATGTATTTGAGTTTTGTTGTAGTTAGTAGTTCGGACTTTAAAGTCTGAACTGCATATGGTTTAGACTGCAGTTCAGACTTTAAAGTCCGAATTGCTGTTTGCTTAAGATTGCAGTTCAGACTTTAAAGTCCGAACTGTAGTTTGTTTTGGACTGCAGTTCGAACTTTAAAGTCCGAACTGCATGAGGTTTTTTGTGTCAGTTGCGTGTCGGGCTTTAAAGTCCGATATGCAAATACCCCTAGGTTACATGTCAGAATTTAAAACCCGACACACAATTGTGGGTTATATTAATTAGCATTTATTGCTAATTAGGGTTTTCTTAAAAGCTTTTTAAAAGTTAATCTTTGCATTTTAATCTTCATCCTTGGTTTGTGTCGCACGCCTCCACCCCCGTTTTCATTGCTCACCACTCAGATTTTCTTCTCCCCCCCGATTTGATCACTCACACCTCGGATTTTTATCAGATCAAAGTGGTAGAGGTTAGTTTTTTTGTTTTCCTTTGTTCTTCTTCACTTATTTTTGTTCTTTTTCCTTTTGTTTGTGCTTGCCTCCTTTTGTTCCGGAGAACAATCAGATTTCAAAACCTGATTGTTCTCCAGACCCTCTTATCTACTCTGCATATCGGATTTCAAAATCCAATATGCAGAGGGGAACCCGACTGTTCTTCGGACCCTCTTATCTACTTTAAAGCCCAATATGTGGGATCTTTCCCTCCACATATCGAACTTTAAAGTCCGATATACAGGATCTTTCCCTCTGCATATCGGACTTCAAAATCCGATATGCAGAGGGGAATCGGTCGACATATCGGGTTTCAAAACCCAACATGCCAACTGGCTATCCTTCCCCTAAGAAGCACATCGGACTTTAAAGTTTGATGTGCCTCTAAATTTTTCTAGTTAACACATCAGACTTTAAAGTCCGATGTGCTCGTTTGAGGTTTTTTCTCAACATATCAGACTTTAAAGTTCGATATGTAAATGTCTTCCCCAGATTAACACTTTAGACTTTAAAGTCCAATGTGTTGATATCCTTTCACAAATTTGCACTTTGGACTTTAAAGTCTGATGTGCAAATTTTTGTTAGTAAAGAAGCAAGTCGGACTTTTTTCTCCGACCTGCTGTTTTAGCAGTTTTTACTCCTTGGCCTGTTTTGAGTCCCATTTTTCAATCCGTTTGAGAAAAAATTGATTTTTGATAATGATGAATGGCTAATCATCAGTGTTGAATGCAGTCATTGTGCATGAATGTCAAAGCTCTCCCACAACAAGCCCGAGTCTTCCTCAGGACAACCTTCTCCGAGTAAGGCATCATCAAAAAAGATGAAATACAAGTACGATAGGTACTTGAATATGTACCCTAAAAGTGTAATGTCATAAATTGTATGCACTTGCTAAAGTGGTACAATTTCACACCTAGTTTAACACCCGCCTTAGTGCATTTTGCATTTGCATTGCATTTCTCCTTTAGCACTTAATTAATTAAATTAATTAGGTCTAAGGTTCTATTTTATCATCGTCCACATCATAAAGTTGGGCCCTTTCATTTTATTCCTCCAATACATCATTTAATCAAAAACCCTAATTAGGTCCTATTTTGAACTTGGGGGCTTGATTTCGGGGGTCAAAACATCTCGAAATCACCTGTAACTTCGGGATTCTCTCTAAAATCATCATATCCGACGGCCCTGAAAATTTGGTGAAAAGTTGCCGGGACCATGGCGCCCGGAGTGCACACGGTCCCAGACATTTTTCCTAAAATTTTAGGAGTGCGATCCAATCATAAAATAAAGCTTAACCCCAAGAAATTGGTGGGAGATTCAATCTCTAGGTCGGCCAAAAGTTGAAATTAAGACCTAGGGTTTCATATATAAGAGCTCTCTTTCTTCATTTGAAAGGATGAGAATTTTGTTTTCAGGAACCTTCTATGCAGCGAAAGAGAAGATCTTTGAAGACTTCAACAACATTCAACATCCATCCATCAAGCATCCATCAATTTCATTTCATCCTTTTAGGGCTTTGAAGGCATTGAAGAGCAATAAGGGATCATCGACTGAAGATTGGCTTGTACCCCTCCCTTGGGGTTGGGTATGATTTCATGTTGTTTTCATGTCTTTGCATAAGCTTCATCATATCATTTTTATTCATGCTTTAGATCACTTTGCATCTTGATTTAGAGCACTTACATTATCATGTACAAGCAATTAGGGTTTACTTTCTAGGTTGCTCTAGTTTCCTCACTTGCATTTTAGGATCTTGCACACACACAAGGTCTGCACACACTACTTTTACAATACAACTTGGCTATTCATGGAGGTGGAAATCACCAAAGCGGCGGTTTGACTAAGGTAAAACCTTATATAGCCGCCCACCATACCTTTTCAGTTATACGTGCAGGTTTCGGGATTCGGACGACGCTGCAAGTTGCAGATCTGACGGAAGCGGACCGAGACAGAACAACACACCAAATTTTAGAGAAAAAGACCAGGACAGGGGCGTGGGGCACCCTGGTCCTACCAGGACAGTGGTGCTGGGTGCCCTGGTCCCTGGGACAGGGGCGCTGGGCACCCTGGTCCTTCTATCAGACAACAAGTTTCAGCATTTTTGACAACTTTTTAGGTTGCAAAACAACAGTTTTAGGAGCAGTTTTAGGAGCAGAATTAGGACAGTGGCGCCCATGCCCCCGTCCCAAACATTTTCACTCAGATTTTAACTCCAGGTATGCATTTGCATTGTTATCTTGTCCTTGTGTTTATAGCTTTCCATTGTTTTATCTCAATTCTGCAATCTTGTTACTAGTTCATACTTACACTTTAGGGTTAATAGTTGAACTTGCATCATTCTATCTATCATTTGCAACAAAGGAATAGAAATCCTAATAGGTAGCCCGTGGCTCTCTCTTCCACAAAAAGAAGTAGCCAATTGTGTGATACCTCTAGGCTCTTTCGTATTCCACAAATGTGTGATTGAAAGTGAGATTAGGGCATGTTTGCTTAGTGTCACTTTTTTTCACCACATAGAAAGTTCAGTGGATTCTAACATTAAGGAGATCAGGGACACTGAAATTGGCCATGTTGACATGCAAGAGTTTCTTGACCGGGTTCAGAAGGCTCCTACACACCTAACCGGTTTAATCAAATCTGAGCTGCATAAGTATGCATCTTTCCCAGTTGCGGCTCATGATCCTGAATTTGTACTAGCAGTGGCTGATCACTTTGATCCAAGCACAAGACAGGTAAAGGATGATGATCAAAAGGTCATAATGACTCTAGACAATGTATTCTTCAATAGTATTTTCAAAGGCTTATTGGCAGAAGAAGTGGCTGATATTTCTCAAGAGATTGCTCAAGAGTACTACGAGAAACACAAAGATAAATGCAAAAAGTTGATCAATACTGTTTATCTCTCAACTGCTAGATCCTCCCTCACCTCCCGATGGCCTAAGTCTTTCCACAGGAGTGATTTTAATGAAGAATATAATGACATGGTCACCATGTTATCCAAAGTGAGAGGATTAAAAGACTTTGATTATTTCCAAAGTTGGATGATCTACTATATGAATATAATCAGAAAGGGAGCTGCAAGAATTGATTGGGGAGAACAAATCAGTGATGTGCTTTGCACCCAACTGAAAGAGGTCAAGGTAACACTTAAGTTTTATATGACCTCATGCCTGGTTTACATAGCTGCCTCTGTGAGGCAATATCCAAGCTTGTCAACTAAGGGTGACAGAAGAATAGTGTCTGTTTGGGAATACTATGATCAACTCACTATCAAAAATCAAGGTAATCATTACAGGAGGGTTAATGATGCTTTCTTTGTTGTTTGGAAGTGCATTTTTGATAAAGGCCTATATAAGAGAAGAATATCAGAGGCCGCTTATAGCAGGGTTTCCCACTTTGGGTGTGTCTTCCTTCAATTTCCCACATTTACCTATATCTGGATTGGATGCTTCTCAGGTGAGCCCTTTATTCTTCCAAGGTTTCCTTCAGATAAAATTATCCTTATGGAGCTGTGCAGACAACTGATTAGTGTGCATGAGAAATAATCAAAAGTACACAAGACTGGGCTGAAATTCCTAGAGTCAATTGGTAGGTATTCTGTGCTAACTAATCCCAAAGCCAAAAATATGGAGGAGGAGATGCAGTGTAATACCATGAGAAGATTCAAGGCCCAAACTGATTTTGATTTTTGGGGTATAAAGAGCAATCTCAAAAGTACATACACTCATGTCTATAGGTTTGAAGATGTTTGGGCGGATTGTCAGGATGAGGAGGATATAAGGAGGATGGATTTCAGCCACCTTACTCTGGAACAAATTGAGAATCTAGATCTAGCTAAGATCCCAATGACTATGGAAGACACAAATGACATAGTGGATCCTATTTACTATGAGAAGAAGATTGCTGACTCCCCACTCCAACTTGTGCAATGGTCGAAGAAGGAAAGAAAGTCCATTACTCAAAGGATCTCTCCTATCATAGCAAACACCAATGCTTGGTTGCTAAAGAAGAATCTTAAGATGAAACAGTTTCCCACTAGTTTGGGAGATGATGACAATAGTGATGGTCCATTGGGAAAGACAGTGATAGCTGAAACTAGAACCAAGAACAGGGCAGACTCACAAGCACTATCTTCAGCTCTAGTGGTACAATTAAAAGGTAAAGGGCCTAAAATCAAATTTACAATTAAAGGGTCAAAACAAGGTGAATCATCATCAGTGTCACAGGAGGCAACAACAAAAGATCCAGCGAACAACCACCTGTTAGTGAAGCTGGAAAGGGTAAAGAGGTCGAAGAAAGTGAAATTACTCAACAAGAGGAAGTACTGACAGAAGAAGTGCCACATTCAGTTGAAGTTGATATGACAACCACTTTACAAGTAGTAGTTCACTCTATTGATTCTGACTCCAATTTTGATCAAGAAGATGAAGATGTTCATGAAGATGGATATCTAAGTATGGGCATGCCACAATCAGAGACCGCTGGTCAATTTTTTACAATAACCAACTTCTCTACTTTAGATGATATCCCTTCATCTACTTTTGAATCTACCATGATGAACTTTAATGAAAATTTGCAAGATGCACTTGCAGAATAGGTGTCGGTAGATTTACCAGTCATTACTACCATCGTCACAACCATCCCTTCATTGGTAAGCTCTGAAGTTACACTAATGACACCCTCAACTCTTCCACCAATAATTGAAGAGGCACCAACAATAAATGTTCCATTAGATGCTTCAATATCAGCACCATCAGTTACACTTGCAACTACTCCAAGTTCTAGTCAACCTATTCCAGAATCTTCAACCCCAAGTCAGCAAGGAGCCACTACTCTATCATCCAATCCAGAAATACCCCCTTGGATGGAAGTAGTGGCCCCTAAAAGGAAGAAATAGGTAATATCTCCTGATGAATTTGACTTTGAACTTTTGGTTCCTCCAAAGCCTAAGGGAACAAAGAAGCCAAAGACAATATCTCAGGTGGTAGTAGACCCAGCTTCCAAAAGAAAATACACTGAAGTTATGGTGCCATCGTCAGATAAGGACAAAGGCAGCATACGATCAAAAGATTATACCATGCAGGTTGTGGAGCTTGGAGTGGAGACACATAAAAGTGTGAAATTAGATTCTCAGACAACCCTTAATTCTTTGTTAAGAAGATTGGATTAGGAGAGGGATGAGAAAAATATCCTGAAGCAAAAGTGTGAGCAGTTAACCAACGTCCTCTTAAAGGTAACACAATCTTCTCAATAGGTTGAACCTATAGGATCATCAATAGACACTGAAGCTATCAAGAAGATTGAGCAGGTAGGAGCTAAGGGCTGAGTAATGGACAAATGGATCTCGCGGCTAAGGTCAGAAGGCTCTCATCTCCTGAGTTCAATGGTGGAGCTATTGTCTAATTATGAAGTGGTCCAAAGTCAAATGCAAGGACTCAAAACCTCTTTATCCTAGGAAATTGAGGAAGTTGTGAAAAGCACTACTCTTTGGAGCAAAATGGAGGATTTCAGGATAGATGTCTTGGTTGAGAACAAGGTAATTCCCACAAGAGAGAAGTATATTTAGATCTTGTCATTATTGTCTCATAAACAAGAGACAATGAAAATAATGATTGCAGAGCTGGATCGTGAAAAGAAAGAAGGTGATGATGAGGTTGACCTTATTTTTGATAAAGTAGGTGATCTCCCTTGCTATTTGTATGATGGTGATCAAAATCTCGTCACTGCTGAGGTCATCACCCAAGAATTTCTTTCCTTGATGGACCAATGCACAGGACAAGACTTCTCGCTTGATACATTTGATAAATTGTTATAAATTCAAGTTAGCTTTGAAGTACTCGCATCCATGCTAAAGGATGTTAAGAAGAAGCACGTGAAGATCCAAGATGTGATATCCCACGTTCAAATCATCACAAGTTCTACCTTGATGCCAAAAGAAGCAGAGGTCAAAGATATCCTTGCCAAGTTTGAAGGTTTTCAGATATCCAACGAAGAAGAGAATCAAGAATGAAGTTCCCCCTTTTGACACTCTTCCTTCATGCAGTTGCACCAATAGATGTTGTAAATTTTTATGCAGCTGCATGTTTTCTTTATGTAGTAGTTGTAGTAAAATGGGACTGTGCGGTTGAATAAGTCAACTGTGCTCACCTTTTTCTCAACTTCTTTTCCTATATAAGGAGGACCTTTTTGTAAATATTTTCATCTTTTTCATGCTTAGCAAAACTCTACTAGATTTTTATCCCAATTTAGACTTTGAGCTTTTGTGATAAGAATTCAATCAAATGAACAAAGAAAATGGTTTTGTTGATTGCAAACTTTGTGTTGTATCAATAAATTTGTTTATATTATTTAATGTTCCTATGTCCATTGAATACATATTATCTTTACGTATTTGATCTTAAGATATTGCTACATGGTTAAAGAGCTCTCAAATCCTGCCAATAGGCTTTGTGCTCTTAGCATGATTGAGAAATCTGCTGATAAAGGAAGTAACTTGTAGTAAGCTTTGTATTGCTATGGTTATTAGTAGTTTAATTGATTAGAAATTCACACTTAAAGACTTTGAGCTTCAAGCTAAGTTTCTACTTGTTTAATTTGTAACGATCAGTGTAAAATAGTGTTACCATAAAGGAGACTTTGTGTTGCTTAAAAGTAACTCTTAGTATAGTTTATTAGATTAATAGTTCTTTTCTTTGAATATCTGAAGAGGTAGATAAACTGTAACTAGGCGAAGGGAGAATACATAAACTCTGAAAAAAGAGAGTTATATGCCCAACACCAACCCACCAATTTAATTTCTTGTTAATTAGAGGAGAAATTTCATAGGGAACCTCCCCTTGATGAGAGGAGAGATTAATTTCTTAGCATAGCATTGTGTGAATTTTATGTTTTGTCATTAGTACGTTGGTGACAAAATATTCACCCAACAAGATATAATGCACCACTGAGAGGGGGAGGGGGTGAATCAGTGGTTCTGAAATCTTTCCCTTTAGCAATCCTATATGAGAATACTGATTATTAGATATAACTATGAACAAACTTACCAGTTAGTGAGGAGACTAACATAAATGAAAACACTCACAAGGAGACATCACATAACACTAGCATATACGAGGAAAACCCAAGATGGGAAAAACCTCAGTGAGCAATGCTGCTGGAGTCTACTGCTCCAATCCAGCCTCATAATAAAAACATAGTTACAAAGTTTAGGGCACCAACCCAAGGAGCACCAACTCTTGACTTTAGGGCACCAACCCAAGGAGCTACAACCCTTGCACCGAGCTACAACTCAGTGTTCACAATGTAAACTTCAATTACAAAAGTAGTTATCTTGTTACAAGTGAATCTTGCAACCATTACATATATCTTACTCTGTCGGTGAGATACCTTCTCTGCTTCATCGACTCACTTCTCTGCTGCTCTTCACCCGCTTCTTCTTTGCCGGTAATTCCTATTGGTACACCTCTGCTCTTCTTCTTCTCTATTGGATCTCCACCTTACTCTCTACTCTTCACCAGTATAACACTTTGTCGGTTCTCTATCTACCTTCTTTGTAGCCTCCTTCACTTTTGCTCTGCCGGTATGAACACTATCGGTTCTTCTCTCCTACCGGTTGAGCGCTTCAACTAGGTTCTCCCTCACTCCCACTCACTTCTCAAATGCTCGTTGAGCACTTAGCTAATTCTCTCTTATGTACAGAAGTGTTACACTTCACAATAGCACAATATTCTTCTATATAGCCACACCAAACAATCTCTTTGGCCTTCATACTTATATCCAGGTTTTCCCGCCAATGCCCAATTCAAAATTCAGGCGGTTAGGGTTTCCTCACCATCCTTGAGGCAAACCAAATCCAATCAGATCTTGCTTGATCTGATCTCCCTGGCAGCCAACTATTCATCTCTGCCATTTTCGCACCTTCCAATACATGTTTTCTAAATATAGGAAATGCGATCCTCTACCTCGACCTGCTTCTGTCAAACCACCATTAATACTCTTGCTGTTTCCTTCTTAAGGTTGTCTTACAATATGATCTTCTTGCTTTATCCAGATGTCAACTACTCCTTGATTCTTCTATGTTGTTCATTCTTCCTTGAGCCACATGCTTCTAATCTGATCCACAAATCACGGTATCCATATTCAATGCACACCTGTCGAGATGCCTAACTCCACATGAAACTTCACCAACCTCTGTGAGCTTTCCACCTTTAATCCTTATGTCATCCTCATTAAGAAACAAATATCTTGTCTCTTTGAGTCAATCCAGATAGGATCACCGACCAACCACTCTACCGATTCCTCTTTTCTGTCGGTTTGCTAACCATGCCTATCTCTCTCACTGTATGGGTTACCTCATCATGTCTTCCCTCATCTTGAATTGTTGATGGATCTCCTTGACCAGTCATCAGACATGTCCATCCAAAGCATGCTCATTCCCACAAAGTGGGAAGTCTTCTGCATCTGTACCTTATCCATATTATTGGTGGGCTTACATAATGGTTACCACTCTTGATGACACCATGTCATCAACCTTCACAAGACTCCATCTTCAATCAAGTCATTCTACTTCTAACTACATCTTCTTAGCGTTGCCTTCTCCCTGATCAAATCTATTCATTCCTCTACTGATTTGTCAAGGTGACAAACACTTCACACTTCCTTTGTACTGGCATCTCAACATGCCTTCTCTGTCGATCGAGTGCATAACCCCGATCTCATGCACTTAAGGTATTCCCTCAATTCATCGGTAGATCTAGTGTGATCCTTCAAGTACTTGCTTTTACCTCTTCACTCTTATCTCACCAAACTATAATGCACACAATGCATAATAGGAGATAAGCTCCACTTACCGGTGGAGTAACACCTTGTCTTCTGCATACTGTAGTCCACTTCATGTGACTTCCCTGTTTGTGCAACATATCTTCAAACAGGCACATGTGATCTGATGTGAGCACATTCACTATCAATCATTGCTTCTCATGATGACTGCATCTTCATCCAGTGATAGTCCTACTATTCTACAACTTCACAACATACTTGTGACCTGTTCATTCTTCTCCTCCAATGTTGATGTGATTTAGGTAACATTCTGCCTCTTCATCACAGACAACCACTCAAACACCTCTCTATCTCATTACACAAGTCAGGCACTAACTTGTGTACTGGTGACTCCTAAGGTCATCTTCCTTACCTTACTGATGTCCTACAACACAAGGTGATATCGAAGATATCACATCCTGTACTTCTCCATAGCAGTGTTGCACATACATCTCTTCTACCGATACATATTCTATACGGGTTGCCATCAAACTCTAATGTCAACAACCTCTTGGTCACTAGCTGACATCAATGTAAGTGATACCGATAACATCCTATACTGGTTGACATCAATGACAAAACAATGCCAACACAAATACTTTTCCAAATTGATCATTAGTTGCTCTTCATGTAACCTCTTGAGAACCATATCTATGTGTTTGAGGTGCTCTTCCCTTGTGTGATTGAAGATCAAGATATCATCTAGATATACTATGACAAATTTTCCTATGAATTCAACCAAAACTTCATTCATTAACCTCTTAAAGGTACTAGGGGCATTGGACAACCCAAATGGAAGAACCTTCCACTCATATAACCCCTCATTGGTTTTAAAAGCTATTTTCCATTCATCCCCTGGCCTTATTCTAATCTGATGGTATCCATTTTTTAGATCCATTTTTGTAAAATACTTAGCAGTCCCTAAGCAATCAAGTAAATCCTCTATTATAGGGATTGGGAACCTATACGTTATGGTTATCTTGTTGATGGCTCTTGAGTTGGTACAAAGCCTCCAAGTGCCTTCTTTCTTGGGTGAAAGGATTTCTAGTACTGCACATGGGCTTAGAATTTTTCCAATCAGTCTTGATTCAGGCAACTCTTCAATCTGCCTTGCCATTTCTACATTCTGGTTTGGGGTGAGCTTGTAGGCTACTTTGTTTGGAAATGTAGATCCAGGGGTCGGATCTATGCAATGACTGATGTCCCCTACCGGTGGTAGGGACCTTGGCATTCCATCTAAGATGATGCCTTGATTCTTACCAAGCAACTATTTGACTGTCGGGTCTATGTGCTTTGGTCCTCCTTCTTTCTCTTCTGCAAACTGCTCTTTCCTTGTCACCTTGGGACTAGGCATGAGGGGATATCAAACTACACCTTTCTCTACAATCTCCTTCATGAACTATTTACCTTCTACTATCAACACTCTTGTATCCTTCCCTTTTGATTCCATCTCTTCCTCTCTCAGAGGTAAGAGCTCTATCACCTTACCATCCTTGGTGATTGAGTAGGTGTTTCTCAACCCATCATGATGAGATTTCAAGTCATACTGCCATGGTCTCCCAAACAAGAAATGGCATGCATCCATTTTGGCTATGTCAAATAGCAATCTATCCTTGTAAGATCCAATCTAAAACTCCACCCAAGCTTGTTCTTCCACCACTACTTGTCGACCTTGGGTGAGCCATGAAACCTTATAGGGGTAAGGGTGAGGCAACTTCCTAAGTTTAATCTTTTCTACCATTTCAAGTGATACAAAATTTTCAGTGGATCCAGAGTCTATCAAAACCTTGCATACCTTTCCTCCTGCCTTGCAAGTGGTTTTGAAAAGAGATTTCCTTTGTGTAGGCTCCTTATCAAGTATCTTCATCATGGTTACCGCTCTCCTCATCATCAGAGCCTCTCCTCTTTTAGGATATCCATAGCTTTCAAGAGCATTAACACTTTGATAAGTGTTTGCACTTGCCACACTTTGACAATCAGATTCCTGCACCAAATTGCTTTTCCTTTCTCCCATGGAGCTATAAGCCTTCTCGGGAAACCTATTGGCCATGTGCCCTTCTTGGTTATAGTTGTAGCACCTAGGAGGTCCTCTACCTTAGGATCTCCCTCTAGAGGGTGGTCTTCTACCCCTAAATCTTGCTCTTGGATTGTAGCCTCCTCCTTGGTTGTAACTGCTCTCTCCTCTATTGCCTCCTTGGTTAGAGTCTCCATGGTATCCAAAACCATTTCCTCTACCTCTAAAAGGGCCTCTTCCTCCTCTTTGATGTCTCCCTTTACCTCTACCATTTTGATCCTTCCTTCTTTTCAACTTCTCCTCCACCTTGAGTGCCAATTGAAAACACTTTTGGACTGTCTCCCGGGTGTGGAGATTCAAGTCTTCTTGGATTGTAAATCTCAACCCATTGAGATACCTTTCCACCTTCTCATCTTCACTCTCTTTCACCTTGGTCCTCACACACAACTTCATGAACTCCTCGGTATAGGAACTCACATCCATATCCTTTTGTTTCAAATTTTGTCTCCTCCTATGCAATTGGATATTGTAGTCCATTGGGACATAGACTTCTTTCACCAAAGCCATCATCTTGTTCCATGTAGCTACTCTTCTCTTTCCCTCTTTCACACTCTCATCCTAGATGAAAGTCCATTAAGTTAGTGTAGCCCCTTTCATTTTTGATTGGGCCATCTTCACCCTCTGGTGGTCTAGTATGTCTTCACTCTCAAAGAAATTGTCCAAGGAATCTATCCACTCCATTACTATATCAGGCTCCATCTTGCCTACAAATACTGGCAGATCCATCTTTACATCCATTCTTATTCTTTCCATGGACTTGAGGACACTCATTAGGGGTCTCTGGTTTGCAGGTACCTCTAGCTCTTCTTGCATAGGGATCTCCTCTTCATCCCCTTCTTCTCCATAGTCTCTCTCTCCCCTCTCCACTCTATCCTTCAACCGGTCCATCTCATTTCTCAAGGCCTAATTATCATCTTTGACTGCTCTTCTCTCTGCCATCTGCTTCTTCACCAAGACATTCAATTCCGCATTGGTCATTCTTGAAGGTGCCTCATGGGACCCTTCTTCTTCTGACATCTTGTCTTCTCATTCTCTTCCAAAAGACACTCCTTTTCTCTGATACCACTTGATGCAGAGGCCTACCCAAACTCCTAATGATAAGCCCAAACAAGGGTAGGCTAGTAACCCCCTAACTACACACAAGGTTCCTGCAAGGAAGTACTCCACACCTTGGATGAAACTACACACACATTCACTAAGCTTAGGCCTACTCAAGATGAGTAAAAGGCTTCAACTCCTCAAACATGCTTTACCAGTGACCCCTACTCCTTGGGATTTTGAAGTTGGACAATACATGTCATCTAAGGACTCTTTCAAACACTGGTTTTGGTTTTGGGCATCAATTCTTTATACTTCCTTTGTAAACCTATCCCCTCTACTTGTAGCCCTATTTGACGATAGAATGAATCTTATCTTAAAAATTTTCCACACACTCATACAAACAAATTACCATTTCAGACACCCTTTTGGAAGTTGTATTGATCCCCAAAATGGTTTTTCCAGATTTGCAAATACAGGGTCTGTCCCCTTCAGAGGCTAAGAGACCTAATAGGGGCAATTAGCCCTATTTTCCAAAGAAACTACCTTTACCAGTAAACCAAATAAAATAAAAAATTATGGGCATGTGGGGGATAGTGAGAAACCTCTAATTCTAGGGTTGCACGCTTGGAATCCACCGCTATGACAACTTATGATGACTGTCTTAAATTGTGTCCTAGATAGTCACATAGAGATGCCTACCTAATCTCGTTCCTTTCTCCACACAACAAAGTTTCCCCTACAGAAAACCATGAAAACACTAAATTACAATGGATTATCCTGAATCCCTCCAAAGGAAGAGTCTTCTAATGGACTGGAGTGCAAGATAAGGCCATTTTTGTTCAAAACCCTCTCCAAACCCTCAATTTCTGGGTTACAATCAGAAGAATGGGGGATTCTCTCTACTCCAGAATAGTTAAGACCTCATACCTATACCAAAAGAAATTTATTACATCTCCCTATCTATTCCATCGATGGTGGGATCCATATCAATCCGTACATGCACATACAACTCCTACAAACTCAGGATTTATGGGAAAACTATAGTATTTTATGTATTATTGCTTCTCAAAACTCCAACTCCAACATCAGAAACCTTGGGAATCAAGCCCACAAGGCTTATAAAAATATCCAAAATTTTCCCACCGAATTTGGAGTAGGTTGGAGCCATTGAAAGGCTTCTCCCAACCGATTTACAAAAAGTTGCACTTTTACACTCAAAAGTTGCATTTTTGCAATTGTGCACAAAAAGTTGTCATACTCTCTAAGTTTGGGATCCACATACATGGACCAACCAAAAACACATAAAACATGTATAAAATCTATCAAACACAAATCTAAACCATCTGTTACCCCTTTTTACCACATTGTCCCAATTGGCTTCTCAAATTGCCTAATTGGTGACATGGGCTTACATGGTGGGGTTTATTGTATACATGAAACACAAGACACACTAAGACACCCTAATGATCCTAGTATTCATCCTTAGGGTCATGAATATATTTTTGATGAGGTGCTCCTTCACCAAGATGAAATGGAGGATTTTGTTACAATTTTGCATGGACACTTCAACACCATGAAACAGGTTGAAGCCTTCATGGAAATCCTCTTTGCAAGCTGCTAAGGAAAATTTCAAAGATGTTTTTTCTTTACTTTCATGAATCCTTTTGTATATTCTTTTCCATTGATGTCAAAAGGGGGAATTTGTATATATATATATGAGGTAGATGAAACATGGGTCAGAACCAACACATACATGACTATTTTGCAGTGTTTGCCACCAATGCCAAATGGGGAGTTTGTTGGCATTATGATGCATTTTGTATGACCGGTGAAATGGTTGTCATTGTTAGCAACATCATATTCTAAGTCTCCATAGTCCATCGGTAAAGGAGTAAAGGGCAACAGGTGAAGAACAAGAGTCCTTATTCCTATCGGCAGTGAGTAGACCGGTATACAAGGGTTAACAGGCTAAGCAGTGACTAGACTGGTATACAGAGGTTAACCGGCTATGAAGTGAGTAGACCGGTATACGAGAGGTAACCAGCTAAGCAATGAGTAGACCAGTATACAAGGGGTAACCGGTTAGGCAAAATTTGACTGGTACATAGGCGATAATTGATAATACATGAGTCTCAACCGACAGACTTAGAAACATCCAGATAACATCCAATTGAACCGGCAGTCTTCCCTTTTCAACCAACGAGCTTATTGGCATGAATGAATGTCTTGACCAATATTCCTAGAATGATTTTTGGAGAGTAATTTGAGGCACGATAATAGATTTTTGAATCTGATTTTTGGAGGGAAAGTTGGTGCCATAACTAAAGGCTAATATATTCACATCTTTCGTTCTGATTGTGTGTTGCCAATGTGAAAAATATGTGTGTGAATATAAACATGGGGAGCATAATAGAGTGCAACAGATAGAGGTATGAATCAGTGAAGCTGACACCAATCATAAGAACAAAGCATGCAAAGTGGATCTATGAGATAGAGGTAGTGTCATCAGACAGATCAATCATCTTTGTTGCCTTCTAACAATTGCAACATTGTAAATCCCTTAACAGGGTGAACCTTAACCGGTTCTTTATGTAAAATCTCTTAACCAAGTCGCTTCATATATGAAGTTGTAAAATCCTCTAGCAAGGTGAAATTTAATAGGTTCTAAGGTATTCTTAATCGGATACCAGTCACTTCTAACAGGGCGATGTTCTCAGAAAGAACTGGTTGTAAGCTCTTAACAGGGAACTCTTTTTCACTGCAGTAAAAGAGATTGTGGGTTATCCCCACCATGGTTTTCTCTCTCTAACCAAGGGTTTCCATGTATATTTTCTAGTGTTATGTGATGATTATTTATGTATGCAAATCTCTTTTCTTTGATGTTCTTTGCTTTCATGATTTATGCAATGTTTAAGTTTATTTGGAAGGATAGTTGCAGACCGGTCAGTTTGAATGTTTGAATTGTGTATAAACTGTTTTGACTGATTCACCCCCCCTCTCAGTCACTGATTAATACTAACACAAGATACAATTTGCTTGCCCAACCTTGATGGTAGCAACAATATTGGGCCTATGCGGGTCCATGAAAATCATGCAACCTAGGTGAGAAGCAAGAACAACATAAGACCACCTAATGAATTCTTTCCCAGGGATCAGGTCAAAATCAAACATCTTAATGGCGACTAAGTTGATTGGGCCTTGCCATGCACCCACTCGCATTATAGCTCCATGAACATCCCCAACACATTTTTGAGCAAGATGATTCACACACTTGAAAGATCTAGTACCCTCCTTAATTGGCAAGTTAAGCGACTTGGCTTTGTTGGTTGTTATGTAATTATGAGTCGCTTTGGTGTCCACCATGGTCACAACCTTTGAAGAGCGAAAGAAAGACTCTACAAAGCATAACTTGTGTTGGTCTACAAGGTCTTGCATTGAAATATTTGAAGGTTATTCACATATCATGCTTAACATTTGCAATATTCCAACCTTAGGAATAGTTTGGTCCTACACAAGTGCAACATTTACCCTTTGTCGCTTGGGGAATTCTCTTGCCTAGTGATTCAAGCAACCATAGATGAAACAATATCTCCTTCAACACAAGGTGATATGGCTTCTAAGAGGGTCCATTTTATTTCTTGGCACCATTAGATTGACCTTTCTTCACATATGGTGCACCATGATGCTCATAGTTATTGGGATGGAAATTCTTGCACTTCTCCCAACTATTTGACTTTGAATTACCAAACCCCTTCACAACATCACCTTTATAATCGAGTAGAAACTTTATAATAGTGATGATTTGCACCAAGGTGTAGACATTCTATCAACGCAACTCTGCTTGGTCCCACTATTGCAAATTCTGCATGAAGAGGTAGAGCTTTTCGAAGTGTGAAAGCTTCAACGCTTCAAGATCTAGCATTTGAAAAGTGCGAACACACTCTTGTATCTTCCCCGTATGTTTTAGCTCATCAAACTGAGCTCAAACCACCCAATATGATTTTCTAGGTTTGAATTAATTTTGGAGCATGACCTTCACTTCTAAGATTTGATCTCGATCATTGTTTTACTAATGACTTTATTAGCAGCGAGCGCTCTCCACCAGCGCTTTGCACCTCTAGTTAGGAGCATAACTGCTTTCTTCAACTATGCCTCATCTGACAATCCTGGGAGATTCGAGAATATCTCTTCGATGTACTAGAAATTATCCAAGGATTTGTCGTGATGCCTTCCATCATAAGGCTCCAACAATAATGCAAGTTTCAAAGAACCCTGCGATCTAGTTTAAGTTAGTAGTGTATGATGAAGAGCTTAGCCATATTTGAGGAATTGGATCTCCTCATGCAACTTCGATATTGCCTCCAAAGAATCATTTATTTCATCCATTATGTCACTATATGCAACTTCAATATTTGTGGTGCAAACCTCAAGATTTACACCTTTTAAGGCCTGTATTTGATTCTTGAGGTCTTGGAGCCAAGCTCAAGCCTTGGGGTGATGAATAGTGCTTTCTCTTCTAGTATGCACTTCTACAACAACCTTGTACACAAGATCTTTCTCCTCTACATTCGGGCTCCTCTTCCTCAACTTGCAAAATCTTCAAAATCGACTAATTACAATGCCACTTTTGTGGCTCTGATACCACATGTGAGAGGGCTACATTCTACAACCTGCCTTTGGCACGATCTTTGTGAATTGACTTGACACTCCTAGGGAGGCCATGAAGAGCATGCAAAGTCAACTACACATTCAAATATTTTCACTATGATACAACAAGATTATGTGCACCATGCAAATATTTATAGAAACAAAGAATTCATATAGAAAAGAACACAATACAAAAACAATTCATCACACACTAAAAATTGGGAAGACACAGAGAGCTTAGGACAAAGAGATTATCTATTGTCTATTTTTGGCACACAAAAATTACAAAGAAACAACTCATAAAGGAAAATTAGGTCGGGCTCAACCAACAATGCTTGTTTGCAAAGAATTGTACATTATTCATCTACCCCATGGAGATCAAACACTTGCCTATAAATCCTTTGCAATGAGTTGCTTGACTCAAAGAAAATTTTCCAAGCACTCAAATTCACTCAGGAAAATGCAAGGAAATCCACTACTAGCTTTGCTCATGCCTAACTCAACTTGCACAGAATGAACAAAATGACTACATTCATAAGAGCACATTGTTTTTAAAAGATCTCTTCAATGCTTCTAGAAGAGAGCACCTTTCTGCATCTCATGGCACCTTGTCCAGATGATCCTACAATTCAGGTGAGTGGATTGGAGTGGAAATCTTTGTGCCCAATGAGAAACTGAGCTCCAATGCAAAGCCAATGCCCTTAGTTGCACATAAGGAATCAGTCGCATTAAAGGGAGCATGATTTTGTAAATAGAAGAGCAGTATCACAACCAACTTGGGAAAGAATTTTGCATGACAATATCATGGACATTCAATCCAAATCACTTATAAAAAATTGATTCAATCGAGACATCATTCATGAGCCATTATGCACTCATGTTTTATCGCCGAGACAAGGTCGCATAAGATGCAGGGTGTGTCAAGCTCAACAATAGTAGGCTAGGGACAAGGTAGTCCTTTATACTTTGGATGACCCTTGTTACTTCATTGGTGAAATGTAATAAAGAGGTCGATTCTATTGTGACATTATTATATTTTATCTCAATTCTTCTATATGTCATATTAATGCTATGTCATACATATGCTATTGTTCATAAATGTGCCTTTGTGTTGTCTACTTGGGGATGATGCAAACTATTGATATCACTTTTTGGTGTCTTCCATGTTGACCCAAAAAGATATTTGTTTGTTAATCTTATGTGCTCTTCTTCCATTGTGCTTGTAGTTCCACTACCTCTGGCGGATGAGGTCAATTCAATGCAATTGTTCTTGATATACATTATTTATCAAAAGTGCATACTAACCCCAACTAGTAGATCCTTATGTGCTTTTTCTTAAATGTTTTCTAAACATTTCCCTTGATTTGTCCTTTCTTCGAGGCATATCATTGTGGCATTGTGAGTGCCTTTTGGGTGCATGTATGCTACCTTAAAGCTATTTCTCCTGGTAAGGTGCACACAATCACTTAAATATGGGGGCATATACTTTTCTCAATGTTACACTTTGTGCACACAACACAAGACTTGAAATTTACACTTGATCACACACTATGACATGTTTGGTACATGCCTAAATACCAATTTTGCAGTCAATTTGATTTAATATTTAGGTTACTTTGCAAAATGAGACTTTTTCTTTGTAATCTTTTAATTGATTTTTTGATTTAAAAATTTTCAATCTAACATGGATCATAGTAAGCACAAGCCTTACTAGGCCAAGAATAGTCATGTTCTTTCTGTCCTCTTCACGTGTTTCTCTTTTTATCTCCATATTAGATTAATAAGATCCCAAGTCCTTGGGGCTTGGTGTTTATTGTCTCTTTGGTATCTTGATGAAACTTTTATAATGCGACTTTGTACTTTACTGAGTATGGGCATAAGATTACACTCTTGCTAAAGTGGGGGTTAAATGTAGCATTGTAAATTGTATCCCTACATAATTTTATCCTTACCTTGGCATTTTGGCCTTCAGTGCTCTATGCTCACTTTGATTTTGCTCACACCCTCTTGAAATCTACATTTTCAACTCTTTCTCCAACTTTGGTTCAATTTTGAGTCTTGATTGATAGGACTAGGATTCCTTGGGCACGTTGGTCCTCCCAATTGGGACCCAAAATAGGACCCCTCAATAGTCACCTCATGTGGGTGGGAAATTTGGCTTTATGTCAGCCTATTCTAAAAATAAAAACACTTAATTAATGGTTAGGTATAAATGGAATCCCACCCCCCTCATTTGAGAAGGTTCATCTACAACTGAAGTGAATTTTCAATTACAAAATCAATTCAAGTCTATGGGAGAAAGAAATCATGCATTCATCAAGCATTGAAGGAGAGATCATTTCATGTCAAGGTGAAGCATTCATGATCAACATTCAATGAAGATATTCTACATGACATCCTAAACCCTTGTGTGAGTATTCAAGCAAGATTCATCAAGGTATCAAGTTTAATTTTAGGCATTTTTAGATCAGATCTAGGCTTTCCCTCAAAAGGAAAGCATTCTACTTCAATTCAATTACATTTTAATTAATTCAATTTCAGGGTTAATTCCTAGATTGGGGTTTGACCTAAAAACCTCCATCAACAAACCTAATTCTGTCATTTTGTGTGTAAGAAATTGACTTAGGAGTTGCAAGCGAAGGATTTGGCAAAGCAAACGATGATAATCAAACTCAACTTTTGAAGGCATGAAAATCAAAGGACTAGATTGGTTCACACCTCTTAGTCTTGGGAATTTCTGATGACCTTCTGATGGTAGATTCTATATGTCATATTGATTCAAAAAATATTTATTTATGTTTGCATCCAATATCTATAGGACCAAGTCGCCCCACACCTCCTGGTCCTAACAATTCAGCCTGAAATTTATGTCACAGGTTTTGATATTTTTCCCATACTCAAATCTAAGTTTACAACTCTGCATTATATCTGGAATATACTGTTATTATTATTTTATGCCAAAATATCACTATTTGTCCTATATCTAGCATTGCAATTCAAACCTAATTCAAATACAATTTCAAATCAAACAAAAGGGAACTAAATCCAATCTATGTTCAACCCTCTTCCTAAAAGAATTTAGGTTGGGTCTATTGGGTTTATTTTCCATTTAATGTAGAGTGTATGTGAAATAGGTGTTTTCCTAGTTTATAGAGCTAAGCTTGCGTAACCCTATTTACACCATCATAAAAGCACACAAGATGACACTCCCTTTACTATCACTCTAGTATCTAATACCTTGTGTAGACTTGAGCAAAGACCTGATATGGTTTTATGGACTTGGTAATACGTTTGTCATTGATGTTGCTTTATGATCTTGTATGTTATTATCTGTTGTGTATGCACCATGTATGGTGTGTGTAAGCCTACTATCCCATTTGTATGCTTTGTATGATTGTATGGTCTATGTGACTATCTCCATGAGAATTATGGGGTGGAACTAAGGGTTTCCACATGGTTGAGTGACATTTCAAATCGCTATTAGAAATTGGTGGTCTTGGATCATGGTCAGCTTGGAGAGATCTTCCCTCTTCTCCAATACCTGTACATTCTCATTCTTTAATATTTTGCAAAGTTTTAATCATTTTCATATTGTAACTAGCATTGTAAAGGATTATTATATGTATATTGAACACTTCAAGAGGACATTGATGTAATTGATATATATTTATAAGGATTAGAGTAGATTGACGTACACTAGTGTTGGAATTGGGCACAACCTAACGCACTGTAACTTAATAAATTCATGATGCATTATGATTATGTTATAAGATGACTTCACTTATTACTATAAAATGAATCTACTTGTGTCTTGAGTAGTCTTGGAGAGTGATTTAGTCCTCTCTCAAATTTGTCAAGGAGTCTTAATTGTTTTAGTGAAGATTAGAATGATTTTGAGTCAATCCTGGACTCATTCAAGACAATCCAAAAATCCTTCCATAGTATCCTCTAATGGTTTTTGGGTGAATTGTATATTCTTGAGGATTTTTTTATAGGTTTATGGAAGTTTCGGGTGGATTGAATGTGTTTAGGGTCCACTTGATTCTCGACTTGTCTTATAGGTGTCACCTATTGACTTGGAGATACTTTGAACACCTTTTCTCCATAAATTTCCACATAATTATTTTGATTCAAGTGTTTCATTGGTATTTTTTCTTCACCAAAGTGTTTAGGGTGTTTTATTTTCTATTATGTCCAAATGAGAAACTCATTGTTCAAGACAAATGCATTAGTGCGCAAGCTTGGGACTAGACTTGGTTGATTAATGCCTAATTTTGAGACTAAGGCATGATTTGATTACACTAGTGAATAATGTAGGTATCCTCCAAGAACTTAGGTGTCCTTAATGGGAGCTTGTGTCCAATCTAGGTGTCCTAGTCTTGCAATTCGGTTTAGCAAGGTTTCTAGGAGCTTGAAGTGTCTGTTTGACTTTGTTTCAATTGTGTTTCAAATCTAGTGATGGATAGGAACCCTCATAGGTTTGTTGAGTTGGTTTAGGATGAGTTTGGATGGTTTTTATGGCATTAAAATGCGATTAGGTGCTTGTCAGAGCTCATCGGTGACACCTAGGACCTAGTAGGAGGTCCTATATCTTGAATCAAGTCAAGTAACTTTGGGAAGGGTCTTGTGTGAATCTAATATCCCCATTAAATTTTTAATATTGTTTTGGAGACCTTTATTGATGTTTCAACTTGTAATGTGGTGAAAATCAGGATTTCCCTAGATGTAGTAAAACTACTAATTTTTCTTAGAGATCAATTACATTAGGGAAAGATAGTAATTTGATAAATCTTAACTTAATAGATCTAGATTCTAATTAGATTACAAGGGTTTTAGATGTGCCTCTTCTTTCCCTTGAGTTGAATTTGTTGAAGATGCTGAAATTAGGGCAAATGTGTGTAAATCAAAATAGTTATGCATAAACAGTGAGCTATAGTCATCAAACAAAGCCACAAACTTGGATCTAAGCAATAATTGAACATTTGAATATGTTCCTAGAAGGTTGACCTGAATTGTTAGGATTGGAATGCTAGTCGCTTTGGTCCTCCAAACTTTTCATCATCCAAAAGGGAACCTGTCTGTCTTTGTGAATAATGTCAATCCTAAAAATTACAACTTTATGAAATAATGCAAATACTAAAATAGGGGTTTGCGTAAGTTAATTCCTAGTTTAGGAATTAACCTTGAATGAAATAATGCAAATACTAAAATAAATGTTGGAAATATATACCTGAGATCTGAAATTGTTGATGATGATGCTTTGCTTCTTGAATGTAATCACATATGTTTTATGAAATGGCATGAACATGGCAAAAACTTGATCATACACACATGCTTACATATGAACAATGCAATTTTGCTCCACAATGGTTGAATGAAGAATATGCATCCTTGAAGATCTCTGAAAATGCTTGATGATGAATGCTTCATGGATGCAAGGATGCTGGATTGCTTGGAGATGGAGACTTAGGTTAGAATGAATTGATTAAATGTATTTATATAGGGATATCTAGGTCATTTATTGATTAGGCTGACATCCAACGGTCATGCAGAGCCACGAAATTGAATTCCTACTAGAGAGATAGGATCCCCTCCCCATTTCAAAATTATGCCCAACTAAGAGGGACCAAGGCGTTGGCTGCTCTGGTCTAGGACTAAGATGTGGGCACCCTAGTCCTTCTTAGAAAGGGATCATAATTAAGCCCTAGGGAGAAGGATACCCCTCTAATAAGTTCATCAGTGGGTGTACATGGCATCAGAACTGGGGTTTGGGCAAAAAAAAGACCTAGATAGGAGATGAGAATAGGACACACTAAAGTGGGGGCACAAACATGAGGTGTAAATTGGCTTGATGAAAATTTATGAAGCTACATTTAGCCCCCACTTTAATGGGAGTATGAGCCTATGCAAATACTCATGGTAAAGAAGGTAAAAGAGATGAAAGATAAGATCAATTAGGAGCATAATCGCAATGAGTGTAATACATCACTAATTTTGAGGAACCAAGCCCCAATCTGAGGATCTTAAATCACTCAAACGCTTGCGAGGGCACATAAAAAAAGACAAACAAAGGAAAATAAAGACAAAAGTAAAAAGAGACATAACACAAAAGATAAAAACCAAAAACAAGACCTCAAGTCAAGTAGTCAAAGAGACCTCAATATCCAAATGTCTCAACTAGTAATTTCATTCCTGAAAAATGCCATCTTAAGAACATAAGTGATTTCATAAAAAGAGAAAGAGCATGCATCATCAATGAACTACAAATAAAAAATATATGAGCTCATGAGAAGAAAGGAAGAAGCATGGATACACATTCTAGATGTGTTTTTCTAGGTGATCCATGAGAAGAAGAATGAGGGAAGACGTGGAACACATTCTAGATGTGTTTTTCTAGGTGATCCATGTTGGGGAGGAGAGTAGGAATAGTCTAGATATATTTTTCTAGTTCCACTCACCCTCATGCGTGTATGCAAGTGGCATTTGGTTTCATGCATTAAGCATCCAATATAAGAGTTTGTTTTCTTTGGTTTTGAGCATGCAACAACCTGTGTAAGACATGAAATGAAGATGCAAATGTGTCTGGTATCGGGAACATCTTATATAAGAGTTTGTTTTCTCTATTTTTGATAATGTGCACCTCATCTAAGACATATATAAATGTTGTGTCTATTTTGGGTATAAAGCATATGCTGTAAGAGTTTTTTTTCTCTAGTTTTGAGAATGAATATCTCATTTAAGACATGCAAAAATATAGTATAATATAGTACAAAGAAGGCGATATTTATGCTCCCCCTTAAGATGTCAACATAGCCTTATGAAGATGTCAAGTGATGTCTTAAGGAAGCTATAAACAAGGATATCCACCTTCAATACCAAGGAAATATCCTTTTAGGCAATGATATTCATAAATCCAAGAAAAAGAGGCCATACTCTTATAAGCAAGGATAAGATAGTTGAAAAAGAGACATCTTGTAACAAGTGTAAACTAGATCCTTGGAGGAGAAGAGATATTTGATCAAAGAGACATCTACCTCGAATAGGAGTTTCTTGAACAAACATAAAATCTTCTACCAAAAGAAGGGAAGGAGAACAAGAATGCCCACCTTCCTCCTATTGCTAGGTGAAAGGGATTATTGATGAAGGATGACACACTTTTGAACCAAAGTGAAGGGTTTGTTTATAATAGATATACATTGCCAAGTGTAAAAGAGGTTGTAGTCAAGGACACACAACTCTTTCATAAGAGAGAATCCTTGACCAAACAACAACTTCACACAAGGAATGACATCAAATCATAAGCAAACACCACCCAACAAAGGAAAAGTGGATCATTTTAAAAGATAGGAAAATTATCAATGACCCCAAGTGTAGGTACAATGAGAATAATTACACAACCTTTAAGGAGAGATTATACATAAGAAAATGTACAATGTACTCACATGAATGAATATTCAATGCAAGAAAAGACATCAAGATATGTAAAATACGAATCTAAAGAAGAGGTGATCTTCAAAATAAGGAAAAGAATTAGATAAAGAATCACATACTCCCCTAAGGAGAGATTAGTAATAAGATACATACCATTTCATGCAAGAAAGGATATCAAAGTAAAAAATAGTTAACATTTTAGATAGAGAGAAGAAAATTGGCCCCCAAGCATAAAGACAAGAATGAACTATGTTGCTGCCCCAAGATGTTTGTTATTGAAAAATCATCACCTCTCATGAAAAAGATCCCCCAATGAAGTTAACTAATCATGTCATAGGGTGAGGAGAAACATGAAGGGTGAATGGAGTGCTAAGGCACTACCTCTTCACCAAGAAAGAGTGCAAGATTGGTTGTAAGAGCTATGAAAGCCCTATCATATTGGTCTTGAACAAATGTCTTAAACGATTTACACTTTCCAAGATAATGAGAACAACAATTATGAAAAGGAAAATTTTCATTACCTTCCTTATGCTTAATAGTAAATTTTATGAAAGGAAAAACAACATTTTTATCATACTTCAATCTCCAAAAGATTCTAGTGGATAATATCTGTTGGTCATCAATAGGAGTAGGTATTGTCTCTTGTGATTTAGGAAAAGGGTTGTTAGAAGAATATGGATTTTCATATGTGATTTTAATAGTTTCATTATCAACTACTTCTTGCATACTTTTTTGGAAATCCAGACAATCATTAGCATGATGGTGATGAGTTTGATGATATGAACAAAAAGGAGTGTTTGAAGAAGAAGCACCCTTAGATGGATGATATGTCTTATGTCTTGCAAGACAATCCTTAAAGTTTTGAATTCTAAGGAGATCATCCATAGGTGAATCATGATAATATCCTAGTACTTCGGTAGTAATTTGTGTAGGAGGGTTTATAGGGACTCTAATTCCTTGTTCAAATTTTCCAAGTCCTTGTCATCTAAAACCTTGTTTTGATATTATGTTATGGCCCCTCCTATAAGATATTTTTAATTGAGGAGGAAAATTATAATGAATCTCTTTAAAATTTGTAGTGTAAGTGTATTAGAAGGAACAAAGGGAAAAGTAGATGAAGAAATAATATCTTGTGTAGGGAGGATTTCTTTTCTATCATCATGTATATCCTCTTTGATGGGTTTAGAAGGAAGATCCTTATCATCTAAGGGCTCACTTTACTTAATGCCATGTGGGGAGATAGATCATAAATGAAATGCATAACATCATCTTATCTACAAATGTTTTGATGATTAAGATAGGCTCTAGGAGAATAAGGGGGATCTATAGAGATTGAAACATCAATATTTTAATCTTGCTCCCCTTGCACTAGGGTATGTGTATTAGAATAAAATGGTGCCATGTTGTTCTTCAATACTTTCTCTCTATTAGAGAGAACAATGATAGGATTATTAGCTCTTTCTTAATTCACATTAGATACCCTAGGAGAGGTACAAGTATTAGGTTTTCCATTAGGATCTCTAGAATTAGGATCGAAAAAAGATTTGATGTGATCAACATATGTAATACATTTTCCTAAAAATATTACCATAAAACAACATGCACTATGGATAAAATCTTCGAGATTTAACTGATTAATAGGAAGCAATTTGAAAATTCTAAAAATGTAATATGCCAAAGTGTTATGAATGAAAAGAAGCAATGTGAAGTGAAAGAAACCATTGTCCAACATATGATTATAATAAATATAAGTGAAAAATAATGTAATCATATGTTAAATGGTAAATAAATCAGATCTATTAAGTGCCAAATTATGAATGTTTAAAATCAGATATGAAAATAAAAGTTATGAATTATGCAACCCACAAATCAAATTAACCAAAATAAATTAGGGTTTTTATGAATTTAACCTCTAAATTTATGTAATTTGATTAAAATAAGATCTATGTATTCCAAATTGAAAACTAAAATGTTCCCAAATTAGATCTCAAACAATTAATTCAATTTAGGCAACCCACAAGTTCAATTTTAGAATTTATAAATTAGGATTAGTGTGAATTTAACCATTAAATTTATGTAGTTCAATTGGAAATGAAACTTGTAAATGTGAATTTTAATTTTGAATTGCATAAACACTTAGATCTAAGAACATTAATTAGAAATAAGGGTGTAAGAAGTCGGGTTCACCAAAATGTAATGTGGTGAAAATTAGGGTTTCCACCACTAGATGTAGTAAAACCACTAATTTTGCTTAGAGACCAATTCATTAGGGAAAGATAGGAATTTGATAAATCTAAACCTAATAGATCTAGATTATAATCAAATTCCTAGGGTTTTAGATGTTCCTCTTCTTTCCCTTGAGTTTAATTTGATTTAAATTTGTTGAAGATGTTGAAATTAGGGTAAATGTGTGTAAATTGAAACAATTATGCATAAACAGTGAGCTACAGTCGTCAAACGGAGCCACAAACTTGGATCTAAGCAATATGTAAATGTTTGAATATGTTCCTAGAAGGTCAACCTCAATTGTCGAGACTGGAATGCCGATCGCTCTAGTCCTCCGAACGTTTCACCATCTAAAAGGGAACATGTTTGTCTCTGCAAATAACGTTGATTCTAAAAATTATAGCTCTGTACCTATTTCCTGCACATAGTAGAGAAGGGAAAATGGTTGGGAATAGGGGTGGTTTGCCTAAGTCAAACCCTAGTTTAGGAATTAACCTTGAATGAAATAATGCAAATATTGAAATAAATGTTGGAAAGATATGAAGATGAGGGAAATGGGTGCTTGAATCAAAGATTTAAACTTGTTCCAACATCATACAATGGAGGCATTTAAGAGAAGCACACATGAAAACATAATAACAATGAAAATACACACATGCATATGAATAAAAACCTCACTCCATTTCTCTCCTATTCCTCAATATTTTGCATTTTAAACATATGGCTCTCAAAAGAACATGCACAAAAGGCTATGAGGAAATGAAGATTTATGTTTGCAAAGTGTTGACTCTTAATTTTACCTTAAACGTGAACAACCTTATGGGAAATTTAGTGATGGGGGACCTATTGCGCGAAACTCGTTAAATGACCTCCGGGTTTGAGAAGCCGACTCTTCATATAATTGGGGGAGAAAAGGGGAAGGATAAAACATTAAATCAAATGATCTACACTAGTTAGGCGATACGCCAAAGCATTTAAAAAAAATATTAACAACATATAAAACCCAGATACATGCGGTTTTAAAGCTCATTCAACAATAACATGCTTGAAACCATTTGAGAGAATAATTTTAACAAAACTCATTCAACATAAAATGACATTTAACCATTCATCCAACAGATAACAAGTCTCAAAACATAGTTTAATCTACAGAGTCTCACAACAAATATCATAGAAGTTATTGAACTTGAAAACAACACAGAACTCAATATATTAAGCTTCAAATAAAACCATCATAAAGGCCATAGGCACAATTTGACATGTCTATCATCCACCAAATTTAATTAAGATAAAGGCCTCTTGATGAGTCCAAGTTTATGAAAACTCTCTAAAAGTCTGAACCCTCTAAACAAGGAAAACATAAGCATAAATAGAGCCCTCGTCTCATAACTAACATTTTGCAGCATCAACAACCTCCTAGCAATCAGTTTTGAGAAGAAAATCTAGCGTGGCACACCGCGAGATCATACCTAGCAAAACCACCCCCAAATTTTTTATTTCCACCGTATCGTGGCGATCCCTGCACCTGCCCAACAAGAAAATTGTGATGCAAATTGCAGCCTGTTTCATGAACTACCATGGAGGACACATGGTGACTCAGGGGGGATCCAAAGTCGAGCACAGAGAGAGAACCAGATCATGCAATGCAAGGAAACCAAGTGTCTTTACCTTTACGTGATGGATGGTGGGGCCGAGAAGAGTGCAACACCATAAAAACCCGAGGCACACGTTCTCTCAACTTTGAATGAGAAAAGAGAGCGATCAGAGGCAATGCCAAGATGACACCTAGCTCGTGTGCTAATGCACGGGAAGAATAGCTAAAAAATCAAAAGGAACGGGTGCCACTCAGTCAAAATTCCGCCTACGAACGATCCCGAAATAATGTTAACATTTCTGGGTGACTAAATGAGGAATTTTTCCTATGAAATGCTATAACCCAAAATTGCTGGTTCAAAGACCAGACTTCATGTTGGAATAGGTTGGAGCAGATCAAAGACCTGCTGTAACAAAAACCATTCATCCTCGGAGGGAAACACCTGCGCTCCCAGATTCTAGTAGTGTTGATCTAAACAAATTACTTCAATGAACGACAAGTTCACTGGTTCATCATGAACCAATTTCAAGAGCGCGTAGAGTTGGGCCAGGGGATGCAAGAGATGCTCGACCTCTTCTACCAAAATAGGATTTTTTAGGTGTTGTAGGAAGATCCTATCTTACTGTAACTGCTCTATCTAATTTAACACTTGCTCAATTCCTAACACATAACCATCCGCATGAAAAGGAGAAGGAAGACCCAAGGAAACAAACCTTTCTATGCGCTGCTTGATGTTTGGAACTGAAATTGGTAAAGGCTCAAGCACTGCTAATACATTTATAATCACCCTGTGCTTGTTGATGAAGACATTAGTCCTCCTGATTAATTACTTTTGGTCCACAATTCCTTTCTCTCTTAACTCTTCATCTTGAGCTACATACAACATCTGAATTAAGTTCTAGGCTATGGGGAGATTGGGACCAATAACAAGTATAGAGATGTTTATGAGGGCACCTACCTCAGCATAGAGAAATCATGCTTCTTTGAGAAATCTCAGCACAGGTTGCAGCGAAGGGCTATACTGCTTAATTTTTTCCCAATGGGAAACATACAACTCCACCAAAATTGGAGAAAAATCTTGAGAGACCTCCACGGGGGGAGGAATAATTGATAACCATAAGACTTCCTCATCCTTTGCTATTATCTCATGTTGCAGCTCCCTACACTTGTCTTGTTCAAGGACCACTTGACTCTCCAAAGTGAGGATCCTGGCGCTTCCATCTTGCATAGTTTGTTGGAGTCGTGACATGTGATCTCGTTCTTGCTGCAACAAACTTTCAATATCCAAGAATTTCTTTTTGGCTTTCTCTAGGATACCCCCTTTTTCATGCAACTCTGTTTCAAACTTTGCTTTCTCCTCTAAAAGTGTGACCTGTGCATCACTCAATTGTCAAGCGTACTCTTCTTTTAGGTGGATCTCCTCATGCAGCTGTGCATGCATTTGGGTAGCATCTTTGGAAGCTGCCTTTAGCTGCTGAATTTCTTGGTCCTTCTCCTGCAATTATTTCAAGGCCACATTTCTTGTTGCCTCTTGGCCTTTCAACTGAGAACTCACATTGTTCAGGGTGGACTGCAACTTTCCTTTCTCAGAGTTAGCCTATGTCAACAATCCCTGCAAGCAGTTGATTGCAACATTCCTAACTTTGTCTTCTTTTCTCTGTTGGTCCAAAGATTCTCAGAGATTCACATTCTCCACTTACATTTTCTCCAGAAAATGACTGTTTTTGATGAAATCCCGAAGACATGACAAAGTGTAATCGTTGGGTCTCATTTGGGCCTCCGGCTTGTTGACCTTGGGGAACATGGTTGCAAAGAAAAGACTATCCTTCTCCTCGCTGAAGTGTGTCTGCACGTGCGGACAAGCTGGCCAGGCACCATATTTCTCCTTTCTCTTACCAGTCTTTCCAATATGTGCAATGTTGGAATAGGTAACCTGTTGTTGATAAGTATCCGGGTTGGCAATAGCCTGGCCTACAAACGCTGCACCAAGAGGGACTGCAAAGGGGAACTGGGAAATAGGACCATCGAAAGAGGTCTAAATGGGGCGTGCAAGCATGGTTGGAGAAAACAATGGGACAAAAGGAGAGGCTTCTGAAGAAAATGGATCAGCGAACGCTGCCCCAACATTTGGGGGAGGAGTGGAATCTCCAAAACCAAGCCTACATGAGATAGTGGCTGCTTTAGACATCTGCGAGGAAAATGCTACAGGAATAAAATCAGGGGTGGGGAGCAAAATGGAGACCTACAGAAATGCTTCTTGAGGGTCAATCGGTGCCCCGACGGGTGCTAATGTGAGAGCGGTGGTAATCTGGGCAGGCATAGATACGAGATGGGGAGAAACAAAATAAATAACTTGAGCAGAGAGAAAAGGCAAAGAAGGGCGTACTTGAACAATGGTAGTCACCGACCATTGAGGAACTGAGGGAACCTCTAGGGCTTGAGAAGATGGGGCTCAAGAAGATGAACCTTTCTTTGCATAACCCAGATATTGCTTCTTACTGGAAGGGGAGTCAGGTGCCTGCTTCTCAGCTTGTCTCTTGGCAACTTGGGAATGGGGTCTTCGAACTGAATTGACAAGAGGAGGAAGAATATTAGGCTCCACCTCTTGCTCTTCTATACTTATGAATTCTATCTCCTATTGTTGGGCCACCTCGGGGGATGAGTCACCACGTGGGGAGTCATCGCCTGTCTCTTCATCAAACTTGTTGTATTGGAGCCATTCAATCTCAAAATGCTCGTCTAAAGGAGCATTTTCGATGTTAGCCTTGGGCTGATTCACTTCTTGCCGGTAGATCCAAAAATCCTCCCTCTTTTTCCTAGGCCATGAATTCAATGTCACTTCTTCTAGCATACTCCGGGGAATGGGTTTCGCTGGATTGTACTTTGGCTTGATAGAGTAAAAATTCAACCATGAGGGTCATTTTAAAATAGGAAAATTATTGAGACCCATAAAAAGATTTGGGTCATTCACTTGTGGGTTAGTGCACCCTTCCCACGAGCTCCATGGTTCATGCTTCACTGCATTCTTCCTCCTAGAAAGGCACCCATCTGGGTCATAACTCTACATATCGTCAATCACTACTAAGCCAAGTTGCACCAGCTTAGATGTTAGGACATTTTCTGCAATGCTTCTCTGAATGAGAGTGACGGGGCCAATAGCTTTGTGGTCCTCTATAATGGAGGTATCATGCTTCTCTGCCCCTATGGATCTGTTGATTTTCACCAACTGCCATGAAATTTTAAGGGTGATGGTCCTTTCAGTGACATAGGTAGGTAGGCAGAAGGGCTCTTTTGAGAAGCCATGCACTCGAATAAAGGAAAAATCACTACCTAAGAACTAGTCACGAGGGTGCTCATTGTACATCCAATTCATTTGAATTTGAGAAAAATGGGCAAGAGGCTCCTCGGGGATTGAACTGAGGTCTCTAAAGATGGGAGTTAATAAACAATCAAAAAACTGATAGGTGTCATAAGAAGCCAACAAAATGGGTGTCCAGGCCGATATCGACATCTTGCTCCCTAACTCATCATAGGTAGCCAATCACAATTGGCTAAAGAAAACATCATTTTGATGTAGGAAAAGGTGAACAAGGACCGAGGCAAACCTGAACCACCGAAAATGCTGGAATTTAGCTAGCTGCTTTGCCATTTCTCTGGCTATAAAAAATAGAGAAGTCAAAATGAAAAGGCCCCTTTTACTTCCAGCATTTGAACAAGAAGCCCATCATGGAAGCAGTGATCTCTCGATCATTGTCATGACCGCATAACCATGCAAGAGTTGAGGAAATATCCTTGAGGTCATCGTGCCTCAAGTCACTATAAGATAGAGAGAGTCTTTGGAGTTTGACTGATGGACTTTGATTCAATGCACCATGACAGAAAGAGACAACATCTCTTCTGGTACTCCATTATTCCTCCATGGTAGTTTTGGTGAACACCTCCATCCTGTAAAAAATGGGACAACACATCCTATCCCTCACAGCCTCTAGGGTTATTACCACTTTTAGGAAATAGCCCTTAATTGAACAAGAGATGGGGTCGAACCCGTTAGTGCACGCAACTATGAAATTTGAACAGTGAGGTACCATGGGGACCACAAACAGAGGGGCGCCACTGTTCCAAAAATTAATTGCTGTGGATTGCGGCTCCGTTCTATGATGAATCATCCTATTGCAGGTGGCCTCTCTGAGGTTCTTGGGCTTCTTATGGAGCTTGGGCTCAATAAAATTCTCTATAGAATCTATCACCACAACTGGGTTGCAGGTGGCCGTCTTAGATTTAGCTTTAGTTCTTGGATATTTTGGCTTTGATGGAATGGCATGAGAAGAATACGAGAGCTCACCAAAAACATCCACCCATAATCTTCCCTGAATAGAACCTGAGGGAGTTGCTTCCATCTCCATCCTCTACAAGAGAACTTTTCTCTCTGACACTTCTAAATTTTTTGGCACTTTACGTTGCAAATGAGCAATAAGTTGGACATATGGTGACCTTCTTCTTCTAATGCGTTGCATGCCTAGATCTTCATGAAAGAAGGCGTTTAATGACGAGCACCCATTTGCACGTATGCCGGTTCATTTTCTAGTGGTAATTAATTATAAGGAGGATGAGCACCACTATATACGATTCCCAAGAGAATACTTATCCAGTCCATCGTTAATTAGAGCCACTTGAGATTATTTGCTTGTCCGGACAAATCTCCCCATTAAGGAGAGTATCAACAGCCAATGAGGCTCACACAAGTTAAAACAAACCTGCGGGGATTATGATTTAAAATTGATGTAACTATTCATACGCGTGGAATTTGAGGACATCACCTCTCTTCTCGAGGTAAAGGGCAGGACGCTTGCCACCTTCAAACCAGACTTCGCCTACTTGTGTGAATTGATGAGGGAAGATAGATGCATCAAAAATTGGGAGCACTAGCCTTTTACTTCAATTATCACCTAGAGCTGAGAATTCACTATAAATATGTCTTTTGAGACATTCTTTTTGCACAATATCTAGCTTCAACGATGAAGTTTCTTGAGGAAATGGATACCCTTGTTAGGCTCACCAGCAGTAAGGCTCAGGTTGCTTTCCTAGGAAATATTTCAGACCGGAGGCTACAAAGGATGACACAATGCAAAAATACCTTTATCATTGCTTCCATCAAATGGGTGCTCGGTGAGGATTTTATCAATGATGTGGAAAAATACCGTGTAAACACGGATATCTGCTCACGTTTTGTATCTTCGTTGCTAGATTCCAGGATGATTGGGTACCTGACCTTGAAGCTTACTAAAGCGCTCTACTCCCAAGATTATTTGGGGGGCTTGGAAGATGTTGTGGCATACCACATCCCTTTCAGAGGCTTACCTTTGGCCTCAGATTTATGGCATTTCATCACTTCTGGTGAGGAAGTGACCTAGCACCTGCTTATCGACAGTCTGAAGACAATGTCACTGCCATCTCATCGCTTCCGAGTGAGCTTGCTATGGAGTTCCTCCTTCGGGTCCATTTGATAGTGTCTATTTTGGCTGGCACTGAATGGTACACTGATTTTAGGGACTACATATTCTCATGGGTCTTTATGCCGCATGTCCAACCCAACCTGGTTCTCGTGTCAATAGCTCAGGAGCTTGACAATGATTCTGACCATGAGTGGTTGGAGGGGGAAGATGCTAAAGATGACGTTGATGACACCAATTTCCAGATGGATGATGATGAAGATGATGAAGATCCTTGAGCTAGCACCATCCTATCTTTAGAAAGCTCTGTCTCCCTCTTTTTCTCAAAAATTAGGCTATAGAATTTCTATGTATATTGTAACAAATACCCATAATATAATGATTTCTTTTTGCTTGGTCATGGTGTATCTTGTTTCATTTTTACTTCGAGAATGCATGAGGAAATATAAATAAATTAATAAGGCACACGAAAAAACATCATTTACATTATGTACATATAGGAAAAACTATTAATGGAAAGGTTTAAGGTGGAACCCGTTGACCGGGATTCTGAGAGAAACTCCCTGCATATCCTCGAGATCAAAAGCATTGAAACCTTTGTAATTTATAATGCAGAAGGGCCCCTCTTGAAAACCATCAAATTTGGCATGCTGACCGGGCTTGGCTGCCCTCTCATTGTATTTCAAAACAAGCTTGCCTTGTTTGAACCCTGGGTCAGAACTTTTCTTCTTATAAAACCACCTTTTGACAGTTTGCTGGTGGTTATGAAGGGATGAAAATGCTAATTCCCTTGCTTCCTCTAGTTCCATAATTTCTGCCAATATCACTTCCATGGGACCATTTTCTTCCACCTCGATAGATTTGAGTAAGTGTAAGGCGGGGATCTCCAAAGACACATGGAATAATGCATCCTTGCCGTAGACCTGCTTATAAGGGGAATTCTTTAGGACCTATTTTGGTGTTATTTGGTCTGCCCATAAAACGCTCCTCAAGTGGTGATGCCACTCCCTTTTATGCTCAGAGACCATCCTTTTAATGAGCCTTATGAGATTCTTGTTAGTGGACTTAGCTAGGCCATTTCCTTATGGATAATAGTTTGAGGTCTTCAGGTAGATTCCTCTATTAAGAGAAAACTGGGTAACCCATGAGCCTATGAATGCTCACACATTATCTAATATTATGGTCTTTGGTGGACCATATCGACACACTAAGTCTTCCAAAAATGTTAATATTTTGGTCTCTGATGAATTCCTCAAGGGGACAACCTCAGACCATCTGGTGAAGTAGTCAGTCGTAGTTAAGATCCACTTGTGTCTGATTGAGCTTGGCAGGTTGATCATCCCTATGAAATTGAGGCCCCACTGAGTGAAGGGCTCTTCCACCATTATGGGCTTGAGTGGCATGACCGCCTATCTAGTCCTACCACTGTAGTACTGGCATTCTTTGCACTCTCTTACCAGAGTGTGCATATTTTTAAACATGGAGGGCCAAAAATACCCAACGCAAGTGATCTTAATGATGGTGGTTTGTGCTAAATAGTGGCCTCTCGATAGACCATGATGGAATTCATGTAGAATTTTCCTAGCTTGGTCCTAGTCCATGTAGCAGAGCAAAACTTCCTCAAAATTTCTTTTAAACAAAACTCCTTCGACCAGACAGAAGCCACTGTTCTACATTTTGTAGAATCTCCTCTTTTCAGGAGGGAGACCTTCTAGAAAAATCCCAGTCCTCATAAAATGTTTCCAAGCCTTCACCCAACATGCCTCTATCTAATTGGAGGTAACCATCACAAATTCCCTTGTATCAACCTCAACTTCTAGGGTTCAAGCTCCTAGGCTATGTACTCACACAAACCTTTGCCATGGATTACCTTAGTAGGTCTGACATCAATGCCATATTTTAGGATTTTGGTAATCCAGTTTGCCCTCTTCTTTGTATTGTCACCTTGCATTATATATTCCTTGACTAAAGGGTGGGCAACGTATACAATAGTCTTATTACAGATGATAAAATGCTTGAACTTTTTAAGCCTTTTGATGATTGCTAAATATTTCTTTTCAACAAATTGTACTTAGCCTCATATTCCTTCAGAGTTTTGGAATCGAAAGCTATGGGGTGTTCACTTCTTTTGTCTGCACCTTTTTGGGTCAGAACCACATCAATGTTATAATTACTAGAGAAAACATACATTATAAAGTCCTTAGACATATCCGGGTTGGAGAGCACGAGAGTTGAAGAAATGGCATCTTTGATCTTCTCAAAAGCCTCTTTATCTTCAGGAGTCCATTTAAAACGTGTCTCTTTCTTAAGCATTAGAGTGATGGGCCTTACCATCCTAGTAAAGTCTGATATAAAGCAGCTAACAAAGTTAACCTTGCCTAGGAAGTACTGAACGCCCTTTTTGTTGATAGGAAGAGGAAGCTCCTTTATTGCCTTCACTTGATCATGATCAATGGAGACTCCTTCCTTTGACACTACATGCCCTAGTAATTTTCCTTGTGGGACCCCAAAGATGCATTTCTATGGGTTTAATGAGATGCAAAATTCCAAGCACTTCTGGAACACCAGTTCAAGATGGTTGAAGTGATCTTCTTTGTGTTTTGAAAACATGATCAAGTCATCCAAATATATGAGGAATATTTTGTTAATGATCTCCTTGAAAGCCAGATCCATAGCTCTCTGAAAATTTGCATCGGTGTTTGACAACCCAAAAGGCATTTTCTAGTAAGCAAATGTTCCCCATTTGGTCATAAAGGTTGTCTTATTTCGATCTTCCAACTTTACCAACACCTGGTTATAACTTGAGAAACCATCCAACATCAAGAACATCTCTGACCCTACCACTATACTCAACAACTGTTCCATTGGTGCCAACGGATAATGGTCCTTTAGAGATACTTGGTTTAGATCTCAGAAGTCTACACAAAGCTGAATATCTCCAATTTTATTCTTGACTTGCACCAAATTAGACACCCATGTATTGTGTTTGATAGGATAGACGATTTTTGATTCTATCAGCTTCTTCAATTCTTGAGCCATAAGGGACTCGATCTTGGGATTGATAGGTCTCTGCTTTTTCCAGACCAACTTGGCCCCATCATCGGGCTCAATAGTGTGCTGAATGATGCTAGAATTATAGCCTTTCAAATCTTCATATGACCATGCTAGCACGCCCACATATTCATCACAATATTAGGCCAATCTCTCTTTATATTCTGAGGGAACTTCCTTCCCAACTTTGAGTATTCTCCCATTCCCTAGTGACATTTCGACATAATCACCCTTATCAACAACAAGTTTTTGTTTGTCATTCTTAGCATCATCATGGTCAAACAAATTTTTTAGGGTGATCAATCCATTTGGGAGCTTGTTGGATTTCAGTAGAATGATCTGATCTCCATAAGCTTCCTTTACTTTAGGCTGCAATTGGTCAGCAAACTCTCCTGAGTTTTGAATGAACAAAGTGATTTGTTCGTCGCTCTTGAAAACTTGCCAGTGGGTATCATTGTCAAGAATAGCTGGTCACACGATCACACCAATCACCTGGGGAATGACGAGCAAGTCCACAACAGGGTCGAATTGTGATCCAATAGTGGCCATCCGATCAACAGATGCATTTATCTTTCAAGGAATCCTCTGGATGTTGAAAGCATCAAAGCTTTCAATTAGATCCCATGTCCTATGGCGGTAGGATCTATGTTTGGCACTAGAGATTCCTTGGACCTGATGTTCTATCAGCTCAAAGTCACCCAAAACTTTCAACTACTTTATACCCAACCTTTCTGCCAAGCTTAGGCCTTGGATCAACCCTTCATATTTTGCTTCATTGTTGGAGCAAGCAAACTATAGAAAAAAAGACTTCAAAATATATTCACCCGAAGGTGAAGTAAGGCAAATACCAACACCTGAACCTACTTTGCATCTTGCACCATCAAAGTATAAGGTCCAGAGTGCAGAGGACAAATCTTCTTGGGTCAAGGGGTCTTTAACTAGTTTTGAGATAACCCGACCTTCATAAAAAATGCAGTAAGTACCAAGACATGATAATTGGAGTATGGATCAGAATCTATGAATTCATTGAGAAAAACTTCATGTTCTAGTGGGATATCTCCAGTTACCTCTTCATCTTCAAGAAACTCTACCATCTTTCTCTCTTTATTGAATATGGAGGTATGAGTGGTCTCAAAGTTGAGCATGGCCTGATCCGCTACATGTTTGGTGTGAATGGGTTCTGAAAGGATTTTGAGTTTGGCATAATGCTAAGTACGAAGGATAAGAAGAGACTAGTCTAAGGATAGGTAACCTCCTATTTTGGCGGTGAAGTCTCGAGAAAGGAAGAGGCCAAAAATAGGGGGAATGACAATAATTACTACCTCTTGAGGCACGATGACACTAGGACATGCAAACAACGTTAGCAAAAGGGTCTTGATAAGACCCATGGTCTGAACCTTATTTCCGTCTAGTTGCATAACACCCTGATTTATAGGCTCATATTTGATATTCAAAACCTCAACAATTTGCTTAGGCATGACGCTGGCACTAAAATCTATCATAGAATTGTTTAAAAGCTTATCCCCTACCATGAGGGTCAAATAGAAAGGATTGGGCTTAGGCTTACCCTCTTCTTGGGATTTAGGAGGTATGGCCTCATTTGTCAACACCATCGATGAGCACAATCTATTTGTGGGAGGCTGAAATCTTTCTTCGCTGATCTGCGGAGAAGTAGTAGCATTTCCATCAGGGGGTTTACCCACCTCCGACAAAGCTTCTTTCAAATGATTCTTCTACTCTAAGATACTAAGGAGATCCCATAAAGAGACATTGTGCGGGGCTTTCCTTAACTGCTCCACCATGTCTAATACTGATAGCACTGACGTCTTTGTCTCTCTTGGTTTATAGGGGATAAATTCCTTCCTTGGATATGCGGCAGTGGCTGCGGGTTGTTCAAGAACTCTATCCACGAAGAATATCCCTTGCGTGCCTACATTTTCTCCCATGAAGCTCCTCTTCGACCAAAGGTTGTAATCTAATTGTACTTGAGGAGCCCCTGAGCTTGATGAGCCTGCGCCATTGGTAAGCACGACATCTTCGTCCTCCATCCAGAGGAATAGTGCATGGTCCGGAGCTATCTCTGTTTCCTGCTCCATTGACTTACCTTGCATCTATACAATGAAAGACTCATTGTCCATGCCAGGGGGTGTGTAAACTGAATCATCTGAATCCATGCCTTGGCTACATTGATCTGCAACTTTTTGTTCTAAATTGCGTCTTAGGCAATTTCTTGGGGTGTGGGTGTTGTTACATGGAAAACACCAAGAATTGGCATCATTCACTAGATTATTTTGTCCCACTGTCAACTCTTTACCGACGTTAGGGTAGACAGTCTGCAAGGGATTGGGTATGAGAACTGTCTGGCCATTCAACTGACTTGGGGAAGTTTGGCTATTTGCATATTAGTTTTGTTGATAAGAAGACCTATTCCCTTGGAAACTTTGTTGGAAAGGAGGTCTAGCTGGTGGGATTTGGGCCCTTTTTAGATTGACAATTTCATTCGAGAAAGATCTCAACAAATTTTTCATATCGCTAACCTCTGCAGCCAAGGATGAGGGAGGAGGCAGACTTGCTTGTTTGGGACCGGGATACGCGTACATGGATTGGGAACCAGATGAGCTAGGCACGACTGGTTTCGAGACTTGATTTGATAGCTCAGGAAAGATCGACATGAGTGGTCGTGGCATGAGCTTCCCAGCATCGATTAGATTATTTTCTTCTTTGACCACCAAATCAAATGCTTGTGGGAGGGTATTGCCTCCTAGAGATTGAATCATCACTGATATGTTAGAGTTGAAGGCCTTCAGATAGAAGAAAAATGCCATATTAGCAGGGGGACGAGCGGACAATGATATTCTTTTCCAAGTCCTCTGAAACCTTAAATTGAATTCCGTCACTGCCTCTTGAGTGGCTCTCTTTATAGTAATCAATTGATGCATCAAGGATGACCTATCAACTTTGTTAGAGAATCTCTAAAAAAAGTGGTCACCCAGCTAATCCCAATCGACTATAGAACTTGGACCAAGGGATCTGTACCAGTCTAGAGCTCTCCCTTTGAATGATGCTACAAGAAATCTCAAAGCTATATTTTGCTTGGTGATATTATGAACAATGCAGACATTGGCTACATCTTGCAGGTGCTCCTCAGGAGTCTTGAGACATTCTCCAGTGAATTTAGGGACAACTTTCAGTGCGGTAGAGGGAATCGGTCCCCATACTACAGGTGGAACTAGAGGAATGAGAGGGCTTCCATTATTCCATGTCATGAAGTTAGGAGGAATTTGAGCCATTATTATTATAGGAACAACCATAGGGAAGATATGTGGGTTATGGGAAGAAGAGGCTGCAGGCTGATGGACATTTACTAGGGGTGGAATAAGCAAACTGGGATTCAAAGTTGTTTAACTCCTAGTAATGAGTCTGTGGCTCATAAACTAGCTTAATCTTATTCAAAATTTGGGTCCCATTGGGTGTGCCAGTTGAAGAACTGTTGACTCTTAATTTTATGTTAAACGTGAACAACCTTATGGGAAATTCAGTGATGGGGGACCTATTGCGTGAAACTCACTGAATGACCTTCGGGTTTGAGAAGTTGACTCTTCATATAATTGGGGGAGAAAAAGGGAAGGAGAAAAATTTAAAGCAAATGATCTACACTAGTTAGGCGATACTCCAGAGCATTTCAAAACAATATTAACAACATATAAAAGCCAAATACATGCGGTTTTAAAGCTCATTCAACAATTTACATGCCCAAACTCGTTTGAGAGAATAATTCAACAAAAACTCATTCAACATAAAAAGACATTTAATCATTCATCCAACAGATAACAAGTCTCTGAACATAGTTTAATTCGTAGAGTCTCACAACAAATATCATAGAAGTTATTGAACTTGAAAACATCACAAAAGTCAATATATTAAGCTTCAAATAAAACCATCACAAAGGCCATAGGCACAATCTGACATGTCTATCATCTACCAAATTTAATTAACATAAAGGCCTCTTAAGGAGACCAAGTTTATAAAAACTCTCTAAAAGTCAAAACCCTTTAAACAAGGAAAACACAAGCATAAATAGGGTCCAGTGCTCATAACTAACATCTCATAGCATCAACAACCTCCTAGCAACCACTTCTGACAAGAAAACCTGGCATGGCACATTGCGAGATCATACCCAACAAAACCATCCCAAAGTTGTTAATTCCACCGTATCGTGGCAATCCTTGCACCCACACAACAAGAAAATTGCGATGTAAATCACATCCTAGTTCATGAACTACCATGGAGGACACCCAGCGGCTCGAGGGGGATCCAAAGTTGAGCGTAGAGAGAGAACCAGATCGTGCAATGCGGGGACACCAAGTGTCTTTACCTTCACGCGATGGATGGTGGGGCCGAGAAGAGTGCAATGCCATAAAAACCCGAGCCACGTGGTAGCTCCGCGTTCTCTCAACTTCAAACAAGAAAAGCGAGCAATCAAAGACAACACCAAGACAACACTTGGCTTGCACGCTAACACACGGGAAGCATAGCTGAAAATTCAAAAGGAACATGTGCCACTCAATCAAAATACCACCTATAGATGATCCCAAAATAATGTTAACACAAAGAAATGTGAAAATGAGAAATGAAAGAAAGAAAGATAAGATATCAAATTATCAAAATACAATAGAGGATTAGAAATGAGAGGGAAAGATGCATTTATAGATGTCCTCAGGGGGGATCCAGGTTGTAGGGAAAATGTGGGATAATAGATCGGTGCATATGTTTGTCCCACATTCACTAGGTGGATGAAATGGATAGGAGTGGGAGATGATAAATAGAGGATGAAGTTGATATGTAGGAGATTTGGAAAATAGATTAATAATAAAATATATTAATGGATTAAATGAAGAATAATATTATAATGAATATTATGACATAATGAAGAATAATGAGATAATATATTATGATATGAATATTATAATGTAATGAAAAATGGAATGATGAGAAATAAATAATGGATAATAAGAACGTTATATGATATGGCTCCACTTGTTGATGATTGGAAAATTTAAGATTAAATATGAGGACAACTTTAATGAAATTTTTTATGTGTATGTTGTTCAATTTTAGCTTCATGCCTCAATTGCACTTATTGAGTCATTTTAAGTTTCATATTTTGTGTAGGTTGTATCTTTATGCCAAAATTGTATATTAACTTTGAGTTTGTTTTAAAGCACTATCACAAAGGGGGTATGTCTCTTATTTCATCAGAGTTCTCTTTTGAAGTTGTTTCAAAAAGTGTTTAAAGGTGTTATCTCCCTTTTGTTAATGTAAACCTTTCAAAGGGGGGCTTATTTCTATGAAAGACACATGCTTATGAGTATATGATTTAGAAATAGGTTCCTTGTGTTTTGGAGGCAATTTCCACTAAAGAAAAGTTAAGACTAAAGTTAGAACCCCAAGTTAGAGGGAAAAGCTTAAGTAGGGAGAAGAAAAGTTCAGTTTTCCTTAAAGAAAAACCCTAGTCTTGAATCTCACTTCACCATGGCCACCAGAGACAAGGAGTTTCAGTCATAAAGATCAACAACTAGAAGAATTTGGAAGTTTCAAGCTAATGAGGGAGGGAAAATCTTGAGACTCTATAGGTAGTTATCGAAGAGTTCTTAATGTAAGGAGGTAGAGTTCTCAGTAAACTTGTGAAGCCCTTAGAGGTTTGATATATTCGTATCTATTTATTGCAATGCATTTGGTTTGAATTTTACACTCATTCATGTTTCCTTTTAAAAGCTTCTCACTGCTATTTTTTTACTTTTGAAATATATTCATTTGTTGTGCAAGTTTGGTTTTATTTGTAAAGATGAATTTGGTCCAAATTTAATTATCGTGTAAAGCTTTGAATCAATCTTTGAGCCCATAGAAGCAATAGATAGCAACCTTTGCACAAAGATCAAACATAGTGAGGACAATTTGTAATCACTATCAACCACATAAACTTCAACATAGTCAGTGAATGTATAGTGCAAGATCATGATAGTCAAATTGAAGGGGGCAACTATTAAAGGTAAAGGAGCAGTTCTTGACAAAGGTAAGATAAGAAAGGGTAGATGCTACAATCAAAGATAGGAGGATAGTGAATTAGTCAAAAGTGTAGTCAGAGCTTGTGCTTGGAGAAATTACAAGGCATGTGGTCATGAGAAGGGTCAAAACCCTATTCAATATGGTTGACAATCTCAAACCACATTGCATTGTCATAAGAGTATTTGAATCTTTGATAGTCACATAGATATGACAAATAGTGCCAATGACATGAATATAATACAGTCATGGCATAGGGATCAAAGACAATGTATATACATCATTATTTTTTGTAGAGCATCAGGGTAAGGTTATGAAATATTAGATCAATCAAAGAGTTGTCCTAGACTAGAATGAGAAAAAGGTATAAGACAATAAATAGTGGATTTTCTGCTCATGGTGACTTTCTCCTTCAGTTTAAAATACCCTCTTTTTGCTCATTTCCTATCACTACTTGGCAATAGATGTGTACAATGAGATGAAGATGTCATAAATAATGATTCCTTTTTTAGTATGAAGTTAAAGTTATCAGTCCATTAGAGGCTAAAAATAAATGTAAACCATATCATAGCATCTCATGGGAAGATTCAATGAGTAAACAAACAATACAATCAGTCTACAAAGTCTTTTCAAGATCTGCTATACAGACATTTGACAATCACTCCATGAAAGAACTTGTTGCAACCTTCACAAGACTTAGATGTTGCAGTCACTCTAAAATAACAACTTCAAGGTTTGTTTGTGTTGAGGAAACCATGACCAAGGACAGAGAACAAACTAGTCTTTAAAGAGTACAATGCCATTATCTCAAGGACATAGAATACAGTGAAAAGAGCCATGGACAATCATCTAGAATGACAACAACACTAACAATTAAAATAGTGAAGATATTCAGAAACAACAAAGAAATACTGATGCAAATAATAAAGCTATAACCACCAATGCTTTCAATGGTGAAAATAGTGTTTAAAGAACCATGGGGTAGTTATATGTGCATAAAATAATACTTGTATACCATTTCATAGTCATAGAGGATAGTATATTCAAGGTACACCTTCAAGGTCAAAGGCTTCAAGGAGTTGTAGTAGTAACTTTGATATGCCAAGCCCCATGTCTTGAATAGAACAAAGGAAAGGGTAGTCATAGGCATAACCCAACAAACTTTGCAATTTCTGATCTTGAGGTGTGAATACCAAGCAATAAAGTGCAGTTAACAGATAAAGGCTATTATCAAGTGAAGGGAGTTTTAAATATTTTAGCGAAGGTTTATAACAATGAGTAGTGATATGATGCTCAAAGGAGTAAATTTTGAACCAAAACTAATTCAATGAAATTATAAAGACATTGGCTGTCATTTCTAGATTTAGAGCAGCCAATGGAACAAATTGTTGGCATATGTGCAGAGCATGATGACATGATGATATTGTATGTTTTCATTGATGTCAATATGCTGAAGTATGAACTGGTATATTGTAGTAAGCTAACTGGCAAGAGAACCGATATGATGATGTAAACCGATATATGTAAAAGTGAAGGAGTATGTTTGTTCAAGGTGAACTGGTATGTTGGAATGAGAACCGATATATAGAAGTTTTGTATCAGGGTTTCATTTGGCATGACTACCTGTTGGTAGTCTCAGCTTCAGGGTTTCCGGTTGATGCATTGCCTATGTGTTTCAACCGATGACATCTTGTGATGAGTTAGCATGAAGACCAGATCATGTTGCCACGTCAGCCTTGTGTGCGTGAAGGTTTTTCTTGAGGATCTTGCATGAAGAAGATCGATCCTATCTACCTCGGGAATGTGCGAAGTCTCTGTAAACGATGGAGAGCATGTGATGGGTTATTAGCTTCCTGAAGTGGCAAAGAATGAACATTGGAAAACATCTTGAGATCTGTTCAAGACTGTTGTATTCAATGCAGTGTGATTAATGGTTAGGATTAAGCCGACTAAATTGTTAAACCTAAATGTTTACGGTTTAGGGTTTATGCTACCGACCTATCTGTTTCTTATAAGGTCGATGATGTTTTTCATTTTAAAGTTGTTGGCAAATGTTATGTGTGTATCCAAATGAAGAGATACTTGATTCTTGCCAGACCGGAGAAGTGTGTTGATACCTGTAGAATGTGATTGCAGAAGTAAAGGAGCTAAAGTGGATTTGCCTTGGCATTATGTGCTGTTATCAGATCAGTGTATTACCTGTTGACTTCTAACCATTTCAGCAGTTGGAAAATCCCTTAATCGGGTAGCTTTAATAGACTTTTGTGTAAATCCTTTAACAGGGTGACTCAATTCAATGAGTTCTTAAAATCCTCTTGCGAGGTAACCTCTAACAGGGTTTTAAACTTGAACCGGGTATTTAGCCATCCCCTAACCGAGTGATCCCTAGAAGGATCGGTTCCTAACAAAACTTATTATAAAAGTCTTTAACCGGACTAGGCTCCTAATAGAGTGGACTTCAGAAGAGTTCAAAGAACAACTTGTGGGTATTCATCCCCACCGTGGTTTTTCCCAGATGGGTTTCCACATGAAAAATCAGTGTGTCATGTGTGATGCCTTTCATGTGATGATTTAGTGTTTTATGTCAAAGTGGTAATGCAAGTTGATTCAATGATTTCAAGTATTTATGATGTATTGCTTGCTTGAGCTTAAGGGTGAAGTGGAAATGAGATATTGGACAGTATAGAGAGCTAAGAGTTACTGGTTTATGTCTTTCACATTCTCACTGTGTTTTACTAGTAGTGCTCTATTTTTGACCGGTGTTACTGTTTACCAGTTGAGTGCAGTCTGTGCAGTCAAACCGGTTCAGGGAAAGTTTGTTTTGTCTGTACTGATTCACCCCCCTCTTAGTACCAGTTTGGTACCAACTAGTCATCATTATTCATCAATTGGTATCAGAGCATCCTTCAGGTCCTCTGTGTTGTAAGCTTAACCGCTTGAGGAAAAGATCCTACTCTAATGATGAAGAGGGAAGGTCCAAAGTTCAATAGAGATAACTTTAAGATATGGAAGGATAGAATGAAGATCTACATCAGAAGCATGGGTGCTCAACACTGGAGCTATGTTGAGAATGCTTATGTTATTCCTACCGGTACTCTCACCGATGATCAAAAAAGAGAGATTCAGGAGAATGGGCAAGTCATGGAAGCTCTAATCAGTAGTCTATCTGACATTGAGTTTATTGATGTTCAGGATAAAGATAATCCAAAGAAGTATTGGATGCTCTGGAGAACATCTATGGTGGTGATGAGCATGTGAAACAAGCTAAGGAAGAGAGCCTTAGGGGAAAGTTTGAAGACATCAGATGGTTGAAGGGGAGACCATTTAACAATATGGGATAAGAATCAAAACTGTTGTTGGAGACATCAAGAGTGCAGGAGGTAAAATAGATGATTCCAATGTTGTTAGAAAAGTCTTGAGATCCTTATTACCTATCTATGCAATAAGGGTTGCTGCTATTCAAGAGTTGAGGTCAATAGACAAGACAAAGCTATCTCTATACTCCATCATTCCTAAGTTGATCGCATATGAGCTAAATAATTATGATGGTAGTATTCAGAAAACTGAATCAACCTTTAGAGCATCTGCTGCACCATCTAGAAAGGGAAAAGAAGCTAGTACTAGTTGTGAACCAATACAAAGCAGAGAAATGGATGATGAGGATATCCTGATGGAATCTGAAGCTCTTCTTGCAAAGAGACTTCCTAAGGGAATTGGTAAATACAGAGGTAAGCTCCCTTTGAAATGCTTTTCTTGCAATAGGATAGGACACATTGCTGCAAACTATCCTAATGGTGATAATAAGGACAAACAAGAGAAGTTCAAGAAGTTCAAAGGAGGAAACAAGAGAAACTATTTTGTAGCAGTTGATGAAGGTGTCACTGATGAGGATTCAGAAGATGAAGAAAGTGAAGACATTGTGTTTGTAGTAGTTAAAGAAGATGTGTTAGACAAGAAGGCTCTTGTCTCCCGCTTTTATAATTCCAATGAGTGGATTATTGACAGTGGTTGTTCTCACCACATGATTGGTGACCGGAGTAAGTTTTTGTTTCTGGAAGAGTATGATGGTGGTGTGGTCCGATTTGGTAATGATGCACCATGTATGGTAAAAGGCAGAGGGCCCTTCTCTCTGAATGGAAAAAGCAATGCCGATAATGTGTATTGGGTAGAAGGTCTCAGACATAACTTTTTGAGTGTTGCCCAACTGAATGATAATGGACTCACTCTAGAATTCAAAGATGGAGTGTGAAAAATAAAAGGAAAGAGTGGTAAATTGATGGCCACCGGTATGCAGACTAGAGGTAACTTATTTCAGCTAAATGCAAATATCAGTACATGTCTAATGGCTAAGTTTGATGATAGCTGGATATGACATAGGAGACTCATGTAAACTTTGATAATATTGTGAAGGCCAGTAAGATCAAGGCAGTTAGAGGATTGCCTGTGCTGAGAAAACTGAAGAATCCTTTGTGCAGATAGTGTCAACTAGGGAAAATGTCTTCCTCAACCTTCAAAGGTAAATCTTTCACTGCAAACAATTTACTTGATCTTGTGCATACTAATTTGTGTGGTCCTATGAAAACTAGGAGTGTGCAGGGAGATAGGTATTTTATGATTCTTGTATACACCTAAAATTGGCTATGAGCAATTATTCATCTATTAAATAGTTAATTCGAAAATTTAATTAATTTAATTCATTTTCATATCTTTCTATTAATATTTTATTAATTAATTCATTATCCTATTCTTCCGAATTAATTAAATATCTAATATTTAATTATCTTATTCCTTTAATTAATTAAATATCTAATATTTAATCATTCCTCTAACCAAGTTAATTAAATATCTAATATTTAATTATCTTCTCCGAACAATTAAATATCCAATATTTAATATTATTCTCCTATCCTATAGTCTCAAAATTATTTAATCCCTTTTCCAACTCACCCTCCATCTCCACTTCATCTTCCCTTTGCCAACTCATCAAGCATGTGGCTAAAGAAATTAATATTCCTTAAATATTAATTCATGATTTATCTTCAACCTCCAAAATTAATGAAAATTGTGTACGTACACACATTTCATAACCATTTCCTATATTCTCTCCAACACCCCCTACATCTTAGGAAGGACTTGAGTCCACTTGTCCTACCATGCCTAAATTTCCTCCAACCATCCCTAGATTCCCTCAGTCAGCAACCCAGTCAAGGTGAGATGAGTGACACTTGTCTTCTCCTTCCCCCTTTCTCTCAATTTTCACCTTTGCTCATAGCCATTCAAATCTGTAGATCTGATCATGACTGTTGATCTAAGCCACATCATCTAATCCTCTCAAGGTCTATAAAATCAAGAGCTTCATTTGAGAGAAAGTTAGTCTTCAAAAAGAGTTTTCAATCAATCTTATGCATCCGTGAGTTTTTGAAGCAAATAGCAAACATCATTTTTAGCAATATTATCATATAGTACCATTTAGCATAATCATGTAGCTTTGCATATCATACTATCAGTTAACTAAAAGTTATCAGTCCATTCTTCATATGCCATCTTGGAAGCCAACGGTGCATTGTTTGAGAGCACACCATCTGCAACCAGGAATAGTGGAGTTAGGACATAATGAGACATAAGTCATGAAGGTAAAATAATGTTTTATTTTAGTTTGTATTTCATGTAGTTTCATTGGTGGATTTTGGATTTCCTGTATACATTTCCATTGTATTTTGTGAAACTAACTTATTACAGGTAACATTCTAAGGATGAAATTCAAGCTCACACATTTTGGTGCCCACCGTGGGGTTGGACCTCACATATACCTTGAAAAATCTCGCAAAAATAAAATAAAATAAACATATTTGTAATGCAGATTCACGCATATGCCAATTCTGATAGCACTTTTGCATTGTAGGTTAGCACTTTTGCACAATAGTTTAGCGCATATGTCATGCAGGTTAGCGCTTTTGTCAGAAAATTAGTGCTTTTGCACAATAGGCTAGCGCATATGTCATGCAGGTTAGCGCTTTTGTCAGAAAATCAACGCTTTTGCACAATAGGTTAGTGCATATGTCATGCAGGTTAGCACTTTTGTCTAAAGATTAGCGCTTCTGTAACATAGGTTAGCATTGTTAGCGCTTTTGTAATGAAGGTTAGCGCATGTGTAACGCAGGTTAGCGCTTTTGAATCGTAGGATAGCGCATTTAACAAAAAGTTTGTAACCGATTTGAAATTAGGCTTGTGGAAGCCCACCTAAGGTTTTTCACTAACTTTTTACTATTTTGCAGGTTTCTAATAGTTTCTTGCAGGTTTGGAGAAGACAATTTAGGATTTAGTGATTTCTTTCCTAGCTTTTTCAAAGTTGGTTAAAAAGAACTCATATTTTCTTTTGGATAAAAAGAATTTCATTTTCAAACTTGGTGTTCTAAAAAGTATCTCACTTATTTTTGGGCTCTAAAAATAATCACATTTGCAAGGTAAAAAGAACAACAAATTAAACATTTACTTTCTTGCAAAGTTAGGACATTCACACTTCAAATCTTGGGCTCTAAAAAGAACAACAATCTTTTATTTTCTTGCAAAGGTAAAAAGCACAATCAATCTTATATTTTGCAAATTAAAAAGAACAATCAACTTGTCCATTCTTACAAAGCAAGTTACTTTTTGCAACGATTTTCATTTTGTTGATAAGGATTTCCAATTCCTAGTTTAGAAAATCATTTGCTATGTGGGGCTAAAATAAACACTATGCTTGTTGGAGCAACATCTCCAAATAGGACTTAGCCAACAAATTGCTTTGAAAAGGTTAAAAAGAACACTTGTATTCTGTGTCTCGAAAGTGGTAGGTATATGCTCTCCCCTTAACTGGGTGATAAAAAATCCAAACCCACTCTTTTACACTTTCTTTACTTTCAAGCAATTAATCCTTTAGAGGGTCTGCCTTCCCGAGCTGCCTTGAGGGGGCTAGTGAGAGGGGAATGACCTAAAGTGGAATTGGGCTAATACCGAGTCCTTCCAATCCACTCTAAATAAATCATGTTTGCAATGAAAGTTCAAACAACATGTGTTGATAAGTTCATACCAACACTATGTTTCCCCATAAACCCTATGAAGCGTAACCTCTATAGGTTGGGAACCTTCTGTATTTATAGAGCTAAAAGTGCCGCATGTATGGCCACATGACTGGAAGCCTTTACTAAAAACTATTTGTACTAGTTGCCAAAAACCTTCTAGTTGTTGGTGCAGGAGGTCAGGCCTCTGAAGCGGCTCACACACATATGGTTCCTAGTAGAGATATAAAGTTTGCCATGAGGAGATTTCATGAAAACTGGTGCTTGGCTACCCCAAAAAAGTGAGTGCCGAGGATGGAGCCAGTGGGGTCAAGCATCCAAATATCCGCTTTGAATAGCGTAGCCTCGGGGGAAACTCCATGTGAGATTCAACAACTATTGTCTCAGCCTACCATAGGGATTTGTACTTGCTTGTGCATTTTATTTATTAAACATTGTGTCTTCTATGTCTATAACATGTTCAAAATGGTAAAAAATTGAAGAATATTATCATCTACAAGTGATCGAAAATCAACAAATTTTTGAAAAGTGTGATCAAAAGGATAAAACAAAAAGCATTCTAACACTTGAAGCACCAACTCAAAATCAAAGTACTAAAACATCAAAATATCAAAATAATCCTTGAAGTAGGTTTGTCTCTAAACCATCACGTATTTTCAAGATAGCTCAAAACAACTAGGTTGCTAATCCTATAGGTTATTTCCAAAAGGTTCTATAAACATCAACATTCAACAAACTATTGATTCAAACATCTTAAGTGCAAAAATCAACATCCTTGTCAAGACTCTCATCAGGATAATCAAATCCTCTATCACGAAGCTTGATCAATCTATACTAGGTTCCTAATCTTGGATATATATTTCCTATTTTGAACTTAGGTTACATCAAAACCAAAATTGCACTAACATTGGAATCAAACTTGTAAACTGTCAAATGCATATATAACTTTTAAATATCACCTTAAGAAAAGAAAACCCAGTTACAAAGCTACTCAGAAAAGAATAAGATTCTTGTATATCAATCGTAAGATCTTACTAAAACATAGGACATTCCTACATCGTTTTCATTACTACTTATGTGGCTACGGTACAAAATTTGACGGTGAAACTCTACAAAGATGTGCCTTTCAACAAAGAGACGCTTTATCCCAATGAACAAACAATAGTGGTAAGATCAATAAAGCATATCTTCCTAACCAATAATTACTTATTGACTTTGTCCTTGGGAATTTTTCGACAACTTTGAGAGAAACACATGCCAGTTTGGACTAGAGCCCAATACGAACAGCTTAAAAAAAAACAAATGGAGGAAGAAGATACCACTTTTGGATTTATCACTATCAACAAAAAAGCTGTCAATAGCATGATTAGAGACCTTGAACAAGATTTCAAATTTGATAGGCTAATGGAAAAATTATTGACAAAACAAAAAGAGAAATATTTCTTGATATTGGCAAAATTTGGAGCTAAACTACCACAAGACTTTAATATAGAAAGCTTAAAACAAGATGCGGAAACAAGTAACACCCAAAATACAGATGAGCAAAACAATGAAGATATGAACAAAGAAAGTAGCGAAGAAACAAGAAAAGAAAGGGATGACAAAAGAAAAGAACGTAATGATAAAAGAAGCGACGTGGTCCCGTGGATAATCCATTTTCAAACTTTACTCAACAAATACAAACTCTACAATAGTAGATACAAGACATGTAAAATGGGACAAGTTCCAAGAAGTATTCATTAGAAGACATATGTCCATATCCCTTTGATAAAAAGCTAAATACAATACCATTTCTCCAACATTGCGAGATTCCTAAATATGACAAATACGATGGAAGATTTGATCCTCAAGATCACATTAGGGAGTTTTGTACTATGAGCATGGAATTTGCTCATGATGAGACTTACCTTATGCATCTTTTTCCTAGGAGTTTAAATGGGCAATCAATGGAATGGTTTTCAAGGTTACCATCTGGAATCAAATCCTTTGAAGAACTTGTGAATAGGTTTATTTCACAATATTCCTACAATATAAGGAATGAAATAACAATGCTAGATCTTTGCAATGTTAAACAAAAGAATGGTGAATCCTTTATGATCTTTTTATAATGATGGAAACGTATGTTTAATAGGTATCCCCAGGATGTACCTGATCAAGAAAAAATGGACATATTCATTGATAATCTTATCAGTGAAATGAGTTATCGACTAAGGATGCAATGTCCTCCCTCTTTTGCCAAAATGATCGAAAATTGTCTGAAAATAGAGAACACAATGGTAAAGAAAGGAGAACTAAAACTTTACAATAATTCATACAGCAACAATAACAACAACAATGATAAACCCAAGTTCTGGTCGAAGAATAGGAATGTCAGCAATGAAGGAAATGATGATAACAATATTGCAAAACAAAAACAACCAATTTTCAATCTATCAAGTCAAATCCCAAGCAACGACAATCTAGAAAACAAGAAAGTCAAGTTCTTTTTCTCTAATCCTCAGAGAAAATTCACAAATGTTGGAGAACCTTTAGAATCAGCTCTAAAAACTTTGCTTGCTAACAAATTGATTGTTTTACCCGAAGAAAGAATTTATGAACCACCAGTTAAGCCAAACTGGTGGAATGACAATCATTTTTGCAATTATCATCGGAATAAAGGACACCTAACAAATGATTGTCAAATATTGAAACACATTATCCAAGATCTAATTGATAATGGAACCATTATGGTGGATAGCCATAAGACAAATGAATCACACTTGGCTTTTAAAACTCCACTTCCAAACTATGATAAAGGTGAATCATCCCAATTGGAAAATGACAAAGGGAAAGCCAAAGTAAATTATGCTTATACATACGATGATGTAGTAAATGTGATAATTGTTAATGAAAATCCATCTTTAGAACCAATCAACGTTATCACAAGAAGCAAAGCAAAGGCTACCTTTCCAGGTATAGTAAAAGACTCAACATCCACATCACAACAATACAATTTAGTAGAGCAATTACAACGAATACCAGCTCAAATATCAATTTTGGAACTTCTCAAGATTTCACCTATGCATAAGGAAATTTTGGAGAAAGCTTTAGTAGAAACAACGGTATCAAAGGATTTGGATATAGATCAGTTCCAAAACATGGTAGGACATCTTATAGTTCCTCATTGCTTATCATTTTCTGAAAATGATGATGCCTCCTTACAACATCCTCACAATGCTCCTTTACATGTTGAAGTCTCCATTAATAAAACTCATGTCAAATGTGTACTCATAGATGGAGGAGCTGGTTTAAACATTTGTGCATTAAGTTTGATAAAAGCTTTGGGGTATTCAGAGAATGCAATGGACCCAAAAAAGAAAATAACCATCAAGGCTTACGATGAAGTAGAACGTTCTTCTAAAGGAATTGTTATGCTACCAATAAGGATAGGACCTGTGGAAAAGGATACATTGTGTCAAGTTTTAGACTTAAATCTCTCCTACAATGTTCTTCTGGGAAGACCCTGGATTCACAAGATGCAAGCAGTTCCTTCTACATATCATCAATGTGTAAAATTTCCTCATAAAGGAAAAGAAATCACTATAATTGCAGATTCCACTCAATATTGCAATAATTTGAAGCCAACACAAGATACCACAGTTCCACATAATAGAGAATCAGTATATCCTACCGAGGAAATTCAAGCAAAGTTATGGGAAACTTTTGAAGAAAAGCTCAAGTTAAATGATGAAGGAATGGGAAAATATTCTTTGAATAATTTTCCACTTTCCCCTAAGTCATATGGAAAACCTACAGATATTCAATCAAAATCATCAGAAAAATCAAAACGTATGTTTAAGGGAACCTTTGTTAGTGCTGGAACTCTTGAGGAAGAAAATGAAGACAAGGACATTCTTGGTTGGTTATACAAAGATGAAGATAAAACCATAGCAACAGTAGCAGAAGTCAATATTCCCATAAAACAATACGACAAAGGTTATGAAATCATGCAGAAGATGGGATATGAAGGGAAAGGACCAATTGGTAAGCAACAGAACCTATTTGTCCACATTCACAATCAACAGAAGATAAATCTGGGTTAGGATATCTGAAGTCTAATCAAAAGCAACACAATACTCAACAACAAAAATGGAGAAAAAAATCAGTTTCTCAAGGACATAATTGGCAAGAAAAGCTACATCAAGCAGCCAAAACAGTAGCCAATAAGCAAAAGAAGCAAGAAGATCATAAAAAGAAAGAAGAAAAGACTACTATCAAAGGTGAAGAAAAATCTTGTCAACAAGTTCTAAAAATACAAATAAAAGAAAAATCTGAACAGAATATTCCGGAAGCAATAAAAATAGAAATGACAGAAATCAGAGAACTGTTTGCACCATACGACATTCCAGTATGGTATAGTGGAGTAATCTTAGATCAGAATTCAGAAATAGATTCCAATGAGTATGAATGGGGACCAGATAATTTATCTACTACATCAAGTAATGAACACAATGAAGATCAAGCAGCCATTACAAAAGAAGACTTGTCCATTACAGAACAAAAGATAAAATTAGAAAAGAGACAAGAGAAACTCATAATTCAGAGAAAAGAGGTGTATGCAAAAAGAAAAGAGAATGACAAAAATAGCGATACAATGCCTCAAGAAGTGCAAACAAGAATCATATATGCAAGAACTATAGAAGAAATAAGAGATAGTCAAGTTGGATTAACTATTAGTCCAGAAGAAGATGAGTTTGAAAGGAGACAAAATCTATTAAAAGAATCCTCTTTAACATGTACACAAGTCTATAAACTCCAAACTGAAAATGGAGTCAATCAAGAAGAAATTTGCAATACCAAAGACGTGTGTGTTGATATAATCCATGCATTTAAGGGACAAACATCAATTGAAGAACCACTTGAGTGTGAACTACAAAATGCTAATATTAATCTTGTTAAGACTAATTCAAAAATTCTTGAAGACAATCCTCAAAAATATTCAATCTATGACAATACCTATTCTATGATAAATTATGATCATTATGTCATGAACGTTGAAACACTTGATGATGACAGTTATTATGGTTTACCCCTTCTTCATTCTGAACTAATTGATTGGGATAATTTAGACAACCCCGAGCTAAATGTCTTTTCCAATGATCATGAATTAGCTGTGTACCTTAATGCTATTGAACCCATCCCACCTAAGATATCTTCCACTACAAATTCAATTAAAGTTTTTCATTGTTAGGAGAATGCCAAACTTTTCAGTTGCAAAAGTGAAATAAAACAAGGAAAGAGACCTATGGTTGAAAACCATTTCATGGAAACATTAGATCAATCAAAAGAGAAAATAAAGGGCGTATCTGATGATGAAAACCTCCTTGAGGCATCAGAAGATGGAAAGTTTGACATTTTTTGTGCATATTTTCAAGAAAGATCTGCTATCCTGATAGAATCAATAGAAGCAGTAAACATTGATACATCAAAGGATCCTAAAATACTTCATTTTGCTGCCTCATTATCAAAAAAAGAGAGGAAAGAATACATGGAATTCTTTAAGCAACGACAAATAAATTTTGCTTGGTCTTATGCAAATATGCCAGGGCTAAACCCAGATCTTATCATGCATTATCTTAATGTGGATTTAAAAGCAAAACCTGTTAAGCAGAAGCTAAGAAAGATACACCCACATATTGCTCTCCTTGTTAAAACCGAGCTCAAGAAATTATTAGAAGTGGGATTCATAAGACTAGTTGCTTATCTAGAATGGGTTTCAAGTATTGTACCAGTATCAAAACCATATAAGAGCATAAGAATCTGCACAGATTTTAGAGATCTGAATAAAGCATGTCCAAAAGATGATTTCCCACTACCAAACATTGATAACATAGTAGACTTGTCAGCAGGGCATGAGATGTTTTCATTAATGGATGGCTTCTCAGGATATAATCAAATAAGAATCGCACCTGAAGATCAAGAGAAGACAACTTTCACCTGTGCATGGGGAACATACTGCTGGAACATTATGCCATTTGGGCTTAAGAATGCAGGAGCGACTTATCAAAGGGCCACGACGACAATTTTCCATGACATGATGCATACATTTATGGAAGATTATGTCGATGACATACTTGCAAAATCTCACACAAGAAAATAACATTTGAACATTTTAAGCAAGATTTTTGACAGGCTGGAAAGATATCAGTTGAGATTAAATCCAAAGAAATGTGCATTCGGGGTAACCTCTGGAAAACTCCTTGGGTACATTATATCAACTCATGGCATTGAAGTCGATCCTGGAAAAGTTAAAGCTATCATGGAGATGGAATCACCTAAGAACATAAGTCAATTGCGATCTTTACAAGGAAGGTTGCAATCAATTAGGAGATTTGTGTCCCAATTGGCCGATAGATACTTCCCTTTACCCATCTTCTACATAAAAATGTTCCATTCAAATGAGATTTAACATGTGAAGAAGCTTTATTGCAAATAAAAGAATATCTTATGAGTCCTCCAGTACTGATATCACCAACCAAAGGGAAACCCTTGTTACTCTATGTCTCAGCAACAAGTGTATCATTAGGCACTCTCCTAGCTCAACACGATGATGAAGGAAAAGAAAGAGCAATTTATTATATCAGCAGAACACTTGTTGGATATGAGTTAAATTATTCATCAATTGAAAATATATGTTTGGCAGTTGTATTTGCAACTCAGAAGCTATGACATTATATGTTGATTCATTTTGTAAAATTAATAGCAAAGATAGATCCTCTCAAATATTTATTGAGTAAGTCAACATTAACAAGGAGACTAGCCAAGTGGGTTATGATACTAAGTGAATTCGACATAGAATATGTTGACCAGAAAGCCATCAAGGGACAAGTCATTGCTGATCAATTAGTTGATGCACCTCTACAAAATGACATGCCTTTGCATATCAAATTTCTTGATGTAGATATCTTGACAATAAGTACAAACTTTTGGGAATTGTACTTTGATGGTTCTTATACTCAATATGGATCAGGTACAGAAATATTTTTTATCACACCTCAAGGACATACAATTCCAAAATCATATAGACTAAGATTTCCATGCACCAATAATACTGCAGAGTATGAAACATTGGCTATAGGGCTCAAAATGGCCATTGAATGGAATGTCAAAGAACTACATGTCTATGGTGATTCACAACTTGTCATTTATCAAATAAATGATGAATATCAAACAAAGGATGATAAGCTTATGTCGTACAAACAGCTAGTGGAATAATTTAAATGACATTTTAAAGAAATCACATTCACCCAGATTCCCATAAATGAAAATAAAGCAGCAGATGCAATGGCTAAAATAGCATCTCTCTTGCAAAATAAAGAGAATCAACAACGTTATGAGTTTCTTGTGGAAGATATCTTAACCCCTACCATTCAATCCCAACATACCTATCAAATTTTCCATATATCAGGAACAAGTCAATCCTTATACAGTCAAACCTACCAATATTTAAAAGATCATATCCTTCCTATAGAATTATCTCATAATCAATGCAAAAAATTTATCCGTCAGTCCTCTCGCTATACCATTATTGCTGATATCCTATATAGGCGTGGTCTAGATGGTACATTATTGAGATGTCTGGAAAAAGATGAATCTAAAAGAGTTCTTAATGACATTCATGCGGGTATTTGTGGTACACACTCAAGTGGTTTAACATTGGCTAAGAAACTTATTTGTATGGGTTACTTTTGGCCTACTATGGAAAGATACTCATTCACCTATGCTAGAAAGTGTAAACAATGTCAAATTCATGGAAATCTAATTCATGCACCAACACAAGAGTTATATCCTATGATAGGGTCATGGCCATTTTCACAGTGGGGCTTGGATTTGGTAGGAAAGATCAATCCCTCATCTTCTAATGGTCATAAATTCATTCTAGTTGCTACTGAATATTTTAATAAGTGGATTGAAGTAGTGCCTTTAACAACAGTGACATGAAAACAAATATCATCATTCATCTTGAATTACATAATCTGTCGTTATGGAGTTCGTATGACCATTATCACTGATAATGGAAGACCATTCAAAAATCAAGATGTAAAAGAGCTATGTGAAAAATTTCATATCCAACATAGGTTCTCTACTCCATATTATCCACAAGGTAATGGTCAAGCTAAGGCATCAAATAAAACTATTTTAAAAATCTTGAAGAAAACAGTCAATGAAGCTGGAAAAGATTGGCACATTCAGCTAAATCCTGCTCTTTGGGCATATCGAACTAGTGTCCGCACTCCAAAAGGGGCAACTCCATATTGTTTGGTCTATGGATCAGAAGCTATATTACTTATAGAAGTAGAGATACCTTCTCTACGAGTATCCTTGCATGGTCTTATACCAGAAGAAGAACAAAGAGTCTCTCGACTCTAGGAACTAGAACTGATTCAGGAACGTCGCCAAAATGCAACAGACCATTTGAAAGTATATCAACAAAGAATGGCAAGAAGCTATAACCACAGAGTCAAGCTGCACATTTTCCAGATTGGAGACAGTTCTAAGGGAGAATCCAAGAAATCAGCAAGATCAAGAAAAGAAGGGCAAATTTGAACCAAATTGGCTAGGACCTTTTGTCATAGTAGCAACATATGGATCAGGAGCACACAGATTATCTACCCCAGAAGGTGATTGGTTTGATGAACCTATCAATTCTATCCATCTCAATAAATTCTATGCTTGAGATATAAAGTCCTACAAAAATCAATAAAAGGCATATAAAGTCCTGAAGAAATCAATAAAAAATTCAGAAAAGCAGAAAATCTCTAAAAATATATAAAACAACAAAAATGCAATAAATTTAGATGGTGAAAACCTAGTAAACAGGCACTATCTAAAAAGTGAGTTCCTCCATCCATGAGATCGCTTTGCGCACCTATCCACTCCATCCTCTCGCATTTATCACTTCCATTTATCTTAAAGCTTATCCATTCCATCTTTCGCATCCATTGCTCTGAACCATTTAGCAAAACATATGCAGCCTACCAACATTTATCAATCTTTGACATACTTGCTGTAGTCACTATCTTAGATTTTATCAACATTTATCAATCTGCATTTGTATCCCACTATGGTTTGGATATTGATAAATTCATATATCCATAATAAATTTTTGTTTCTACTGGGGGAAAAATCCCAATTCCTTTTGCTAAGGTGATCTCTTGAAATTTAGAAAATCCAAAAAAACATTCAAAAAATTTAGAAAAACCAAAAACATCCAGGATTTTGAAATAGATAACAAGCAACAAAGCAATGAAAATCAAGGCATCTCATCAACAACTGAATCGTCAAACTCAGAAAATGAAGAATCAACTAACAAGCTATAAAGGATTATCAAAGATCATTTATCAAGATGATAATATCAGTTAATGACCATAAGAACATGTGATTGACATACAAGATTTAGTGTTTATATATTGATTTTATTGCTAATCATGTAATCTATGCAACTCAAGGATGTTCATGACTAGAGGAGCTATGATGGGGCATGATTATTTTCTTTGATTGCTG